>NC_137819.1:7274122-7476622 GCF_963921795.1 Nannobrachium achirus | reverse complement strand
CTTACAAAGCTGCATAAAGCAGCCTTGTTACCGCTGACCTTGAGGTATTTCCTGTAGTTGGGAACATTGGCTAGTTTTGTCAATGTGTTCGGTGAGCTTAATAAAAGCTTTGTCATAGATACTGGTCTTCTGTTCTGATTCTTTTTTTCGTCTGGCAGCTGCTATATTTAGTTCAGAGATGTAGTGTTTCAGGCAGCTTTTATGATATTTGGCATCATATGCAAAGAGATCCGGATAGGAGAGCATCCGTAGATTTACAACTTCATCAAGCCTTTCTGATGCTGCATGAAGGACCTTGTCTCGGGTACTCTGACCTGTACCAGTCATAATAGCTGTCAGAGGTTCTGGTCTTGATCTGTCTCTCCCACAAATAAAACAATCCCTTCGTATATCAAACGATATTGTATCAACCCTACTCAGTCTTCCTGATGAGACTGATGCAGGTGCACTCTCACTTTCAACATCTGTAACTTGTTGCTCACTGATATTGGTCTTACTGGAGTACTTTGCTCTACATGATACATGATATGATACCTTTATTTTGAATGAAAGTATATCATCTGTATATGGAGACAGAGTTTTGTGAACATCATCATTTCTCTGTTGAGCAACATTTAGAATACGTTGAAGGCCTTCTGCTGTGGGCTTTTTTACATAAGGATCTTGTTTCTTCCCTTTTTCTAAATGTTTACCACAGATGATACAACAATTTGGATCCACTGTTTGTAGGCCTACATCACTCTCCATTCTGGAAAAAGTGGAAAAAAGGGGGGAAAAACAAACACACTTCAGAATTTTTACAATATATATGTTGTTGGCAACTTGCACTATTTACAGTAGTGTTACCAGTGATACAAATTAAGGCACTGTTCTATTTTGGTGAAACAGTCCATTGTGAATGTATATGCTAATACACTGGTTCCCAAACACTGCTGGGACCCATTTAAGAAGATGTGAAAACAGCAGATCTACAAGCTCACAACACGGCGCGAAGCGAAACGTTGTGAGCTTGTAGTTCTGCTGTTTTCACAAGTTTGGGTCCTGGGCAAATGTCTAATTTCTCTTTTGGGTCACAAGCTTCCGAACGGCAACATGACTGGTGTCTTGCACGCGCACCTTCGCGCGCGTGCAAGACACCAGTCATGTTGCCATACCTTAGCAACAGGGTATGGAAGCTGCATAGACCTGCCATACCCAATTGACGCCTATTGATTTATTGATTTTGTACTATTTTTAATACTATACTATAATATTCAATCAATCAATCAAAACTGATTTGTCTGGTTTCTCCAACACTCTGAGACTCCTAGATTGGATCCCTCATATACTCTGCACACCCCATAACCCAAACTGCACATACTGTAATTCGGAGCACATTATGTTCGAACGGGCAAAGACTAGTTTCATTCTAATTATGTCATTTCTAACTTCCTCCCTCCGCCCCTCCACTCTCTCGTTGTATCTGTGTCTATCTCCCTTCCTCATCCTCCAGGAGTTGAAGGCCAGTGATGAGAACATATTCAGAGAGCTAATGACTTTAATAGATGACACCACAAGGGGTCGCCCAGAAACCTGCACGCAGTGGAGTGACAGTCTCAGCCAGGAGGTAGGCCCCTATAATAACACTTAACTGTCTGGCGCAGTAACATCAAACTGTTTCAAAACAAGCCACAACTTAACTTTGGCTGTGCTTGTTTACAAGTGATATAGAGTCAGTCTAACATTTGATTCTGTGGTCCGTTAGCTAAAGTATGTCACTTGTACCATAGGAACAATGATTTCATAACTAAGGAGTCACAACTTAACAGTACACATGCACATGCATGTGCGGGAGTATATTATCACATTAATCAAAGTGGGCTTGAATGCTCTCTCTGCATCGGTGTGTGTGTGTGTGTGTGTGTGTGTGTGTGTGTGTGTGTGTGTGTGTGTGTGTGTGTGTGTGTGTGTGTGTGTGTGTGTGTGTGTGTGTGTGTGTGTGTGTGTGTGTGTGTCTCTCTCTCTCACTATTAAATCTTCATTTATCAATCTGAAACAGAAACCAACGCAGATTTGAATACAGAATTTGGGGTATGGGTGGGTTCAAAGTGTGTGAGGGGAATCACTCACGGTCTTTAAAGCACTAATATAGACAAGGCAGAATTTCTGAAAATGTGCTTGTATAAAGTCCCGAAGGCATTTTGCGAATATTTATTATATACAACTGTTCTAGGGGTATTAAGGGATGCTGAATCCAAATTTGCTGTATATAATGCTCAAATATGTTCCTAAATGGCTCAAAATTGAGAAATCCAACATGGCCGCCACTGCAAGGCTGAAATCTATTTAAGTGAAAATCTTTTTGACTAAACAAGGTAGAAACTTGAACTAAATGTGTTTTTCTAGGTTAGCCTACATGGGGAATTTGAAATTCTATCCTGATTTTAGATCAGACGTGAATAATTGTCTTGAAATTCATACATGTATAGCAGAAAAGGTTCGTTATTGATGCATAATTCGTCAAACAGAAACAAAAGCAGGATTAACCATGGTTTTATTCATCAAAACTCTTTTGATTTCGATTTTTCTATCAACAAGTCATATATGCAAATTATATATAGTCCTTAATATGAAGGTAGGCTACATTAATTTAGCCTATTTGCAGTGATCAATATTTCGAGCAGATCTCATAGGTATCTTGCAGCTGCATGCATCCAATTCCACTTTTCCTGAATAGAATAGAATGGATTATATATATTATTGTATAATATAATATAATATAATATAAATATAATATAATATATTTTACCATATCAATACAAGTAAATGTACATGGAAATACTTCTTACTGTAAACCTTACTGTGGCAGCTTATTCACAGTCTTCCTCAGTGTTCCGGCAAGTGTTGAGTTGCATGCTTCCATACATGCCATATGACTCTTTATGGATAGAATAGAAGAGAAGGGGATACAACGTTTATAGCCAGCACAAGTACATCAGGGTAGGGTTCATCAATCTGTCAACATATAAGAGTCTAGAGTATGCAGTCTAGTAGGCTGATATTCTCTAAAATTATCAAATCCCATTAGTACAATCTATTATACATACATACCTGCAGCTGCAGCGTTGGCTGAGGCACTCCTTTGTACACCCACATGAAGTGAACTCCCTGCAGGCTTTGGGCATAGGTGGCAGACAGAGTAGCCGTGGCACTAACTGGCCTTCCTTGATCATCCATCCCATTTCCTCCACTGGAGGAAGATCAGGGTGTGGCAGGTGAGCTTGATTCCTTATATAGTAAGGGCACCTGACAGGTGACCAGCTTCGCAGCGAGTCGTCCACAGAAGCCTACATACGCTGCCTGCACCTTGGATGTCGCTGCATAGAGTGTCAGTGGAATGCATAAAATTATGTTTTACATTTCTGTAAAATGTTTGTATTGCTCCCCCTTCATTCAATTATACCTAAGACATGAATCATAAATCCGTAAGATGTATGATTCGTGTCCTACCTGAGAGTACACAATGCCTCGTAGTGTGAAGCGTTTGTGCTTGTAGATCGACTTTTTTCTCTAGTTTAAATCATTTTTAAAATGATAACTACAAAACAAACTGTTTTGCACATACAAGATTTCCACCCAAAAACAACAATTTGTATAATTGCAGTGGACTGCTGGGATGGCCCTGACGGACCAGTCATCTACCACGGAGGGACCCGCACATCTAGAATCCAGTTTGCAGACGTGGTCAAAGCCATCAGCGAGCATGCCTTCATCACCTCAAAGTTAGTGTCAGAATAAATCTCAACTTCTGATATCGTCACCACCACCGATCTTCGCCCTCAAGCACGTGTGCGGACACACGCACACGCACACACACACACACACACACACACACACACACACACGCACACACACACACACACACACACACACACACACACACACACACACACACTAAAGACTTGTTTATTGTCATTCTTATGTTGTACCACAGTTACCCAGTGATCCTGTCCATAGAGCAGCACTGTAACACAAAGCAACAGTCTCAGATGGCTGCTGTCTGTAAGGAGGTGTTCGGAGAGAAGCTGCCGACTGAACCTGTGGAAATAAAGGCTGAACAACTTCCGTCTCCAACACAACTCATGGGCAAGATTATCATCAAGGTACAGTCTCATTGGCCACAGCACCTTGCACCATTCGTCTTGGTGTGTTAATTCTGTGGTTTTATTTTGAACTCAATTCTTGGATTAGCAGTTCAAAAGGAATATACTGTAGACAGACTCTGTAGCGACAATGGAGATACCAGAGGTACCGTACACACTCACACTCACAGTCTCTCTTTCTCTCTCACACACGCACGCACGCACACACACTCACTCCCACGTCTCTCACAGCCAGTCAGTCACAAACAGGAAAAACACAAGCTTCGAAAGCCACAACGGTGACCTGGCAATAGATAACAATAGCAGCAAATACATTCTATTCTATTCTATTCTATTCTATTCTATTCTATTCTATTCTATTCTATTCTAATGTTCTGTTGTCTTTCAGCACAAGAAACTAAATGAGTCCAAGAAGGAAGACAAGGATACTGAAGAGCAGGTGCTGTAAAACAGTGATCTTTCATCACCTCTGAACCCCAAAGTATTTAAACTCCTGGCTTCATTCAGTTCAGTTGTCATCACCTTTCCTACAGTAAAGGTGACGAGTCTTTAGTAAGGTGGATGGAATACATTCGTATTTTTAGACTAAAATGAATGACTTGGTCTCTCAAATCCAGCCCAGAAATCCAACATTGCTCAGTGTGAAAACTGAGTTTGTGAGATTTAGTCTGGCTGTTCAACACTTTCCCACTTAAAGGGAAATATATAATGAGCATTTCTATTCTGGTGTTATGATCTCTTGCAGCACATCTCATGCACCAGGGAGACTGGGACGCAAGCAAGGATGTTACACAAACAGGGCGACCTGCATATCTGGGATCCCATAGACCAGGTACTGTAAAACAATGGCCTCAATGACTGTTTTCATCAGCACATACTGTACAGTATAGTCCTTACTTAGCCAGGTGGATGGAATCAACTATTATGTGCAAGTAGGTTATTGGATGCTCAGATGATGGTTTGTCAAACATAATAAAATATCATATACCGGTACAAATTAAGATATTTCTGGTTGCAGGAAGATTACTGCAGGTCCATTTGCACTGCTGTAGCATCCAGGATTTAGATATAAACATGTCCTGTATTGATTGATTGATTTATACTTTATTATCAGTTTGCAAAAAAAAAGAAAAGGAAAGCACTGGAAAGTACAGTTCAATAGAAGGTCTGCAAAGAGGAAACCCAAACCCAAGAAAGCACTATGGCTTGTTTCCATGGGGGTCCTTTGTACTCAATTCATAGAAAATCTAAAATTAACTGTAATGAATTAAAAGTAAGTTGTGTAACTAAAGTGTGCAATGCAAGGACTGACTTCACCCTGGTGCTTGTGCAGAGAAAACGGGGATTGCTGTAGTCACAGACATTAGTAGGTGACCAACTCTGGCGTAACTAGCAATCAATAGCATGAAAATAGACAATCTAAAATTAGACTTGTACAGTGATGTTAATAGGTTTTTAATGTAATGAGTCCCGGGACCCCAGAAGAGTTTTTCGGATGAGTCCCAGGGATATTTTATGGGTCCCAAAAAAATTCAACGCCGCGGAGATGGGTATCGTTCACCTCTGAATCGATACGATACCTTTTTCGATACCTGGGAATCGATACGATACCTTTTTCGATACCGTTTTCGATACTTTTTTATGTATTATTATTATTATTACTACCCTTATTATTACCATTATTATTATTATTATTAACTTTTTTCTATAGGCTATTTTACACACCACAATAGGTTATTAAGGCCGTCTAAAGACTGAGCTTGTAGATCGGCTATTTTCAAAATGTTTGCCTATTTCTTATATTTATTTTACAATTTGGCTAATGTTTGAACTTAGAACTAGGATTTCTAAATACACTAGGCTACAGACACGCATTTAATTATATTTATATCACTGGGACCCCAATTTATATTAGGCCTACATTTTAAAAAACTAGAGTAGGCCTACAAATGGAACAGGTCCATTTGGTTCCATTTGTTCACCGAGTAACAGACCCATTAAGTTTCCAAAAGATTCCCTTTTACTTTGCTATTAGCAATATAAAACGTTTTTATATTCAGCAAAATGTCAGTAATGGTATTGTCTGCCTCTCATTATTGTCAAGGAAGAAAGTACCGCATGTCGCTGCCTTGCTTAAGTTTCATCAAGGCAAAAAAAAGCACCCTAAGGGGGTCATTACATGAGGTCGATTTTTTTGTAGACGATAGTTTTTACTATTGATTCGGCCATTTTGACACACGGAGACGCGGTTTCATGACCCTAACCGATACTTTTCCGAATTCGGCTCTGAAAGTGCATTTCTTCATGCACTTCATGATTAATTCTTCATGCACCGCGCCACATCACAGACGCAGCGGACTTCAGGTAATGAGTGAGTTATTGTAATATGCTGAGTCTTGCTGACAGACAGACAGACAGACAGACAGACAGACAGACAGACAGACAGACAGACAGAATAAACATAACTGTCCAGTCAGTCAGAAACCATCACAAAAACTTCCTCCATATCCTCGCTCCCTCTCCTCCAGTCAAAGAAATCATGTCGCTTTTTTCTCTCCAGTGCGTCTAGCCTCCTCTTAAGGCACGCATGTTGCTTCCAAACTAGGCAATTTACTTAAAGCCATAACGGAAGGCTATGATTGTGACTTCCAGTGAAATAACAGACTGCCAGTGGCGTATGGCGTCAGTTCATTAATTTATTCCGTTAGTTTATTTTGCAACGGCGACGGCACATCATCCTCCATTGCGCCGCATCCCAGTGCAGTGCGTCAGTTCAGTAAGAGCTAAGGTATGGCAACATGACTGTTGTCTGGTCTTGCACGTGCAAGGCACGCATGCAAGACAGTCATGTTGCCAATACTTAGCAACAGGCATGATGAATGTATTTTAAGAAGTACATTTTATTATTTTCCCTTGTAATCAAGGTATGGTAGACTACCATACCCATATGTGCCTCTGTAGGCTATACTCCGTTAGTTGCCTCGCATGGTGCGTTATACTTCTGTGTTGCAGCTAGAAGACAGAACTCACTTAATATAGCCCATCCCCGTAGATAATGTCCAGAAATATGCTCCATAGGCTATAAATGTTCCGACCTTCATCTTCCAGGTGACTTTTGTTGGTGTTTCACTTCACCTGCTAAAAACCTCCTTTTGCGGGACTCATTGAATATGCGAACAGATGATAATAATATGGATTTGGGAGCATAGCCTAATTACAAAGCATGTCTCATTAAAAACAATATAGGCCTATATTTTATAGTTGAAGGGTAAATACACAGTATAGGCCTATGTAGGCTGGGAACATGACACATTTTGCTTGAATTCATGCGTTGTCAACTTGTAGTATAAACACAGAAAAACGAACCAACAACAAGGTGTAAACGCGACGTTTTTTGGGTAATAAATCCAAAACGAGACCGGCAGCGTTTCCAATCGTCCTGGTATAAAGACCCCCTTAGACACACACCAAAAGTTGTGTGTGCGGGGGAAAGAGGAGGGGCAGCCACCGTTGCACAGAAATCACTTTCACTTTCAGCTTATGACAAACGGCAGCTTTTAATCAATGCACAAGGATTTAAGGACATTATATTTATAATGATTACAAGAACATTCACTACCTGTAGCTATGGAGTAGGCCTACTCCGTTGGAACCTACTCTGTTGGAACGGAAATAAACTTGTACGTGCTGTTAGACAGACAGTTGGCTCCTCTCCTCTCCGCAGGTTTAATAGGAAGCAAAGACAGACACCACGGTTTGATTTGATCATTGCGTAGTCAATTATGAAGGGATTTCAAAAATTTAAACGTCTCCATATTGCTTGGGAAGTCTACTTAGCAGAACATCGCGGCCTTTGCGATTCGCTAATCGCTAATGTTTTTCTTTTACCGCGATGCGGTAAATTATGGATTAATAATGGAGGCGCGTCCCCGGGACCCCAGAAACAAGACGTGAATGCGTCTCTGGGCGACATGAACGCGTATTTGACGCGGGACGCGCACGTAATGACATCACTGCTTGTAAATTGCAATGTTCAATGTAACGTGTTGAGGCTGTCACTTGGCCACATTGTGTTAGAGAGGAAGTAAAAACTTGGCAGTTGGCACCATGCCCTAAATATACACATTTTTAACCGTAATGTGCAACAGGCCTATGTAGGGGGAAGGTACATTGTTTATAGCGAGCATCATTACATTATCACCAAGGATTTCAACATTTACTGTGTACCTATCTTTATGTTTCATAAAAAAAAATCACCAATAGCAATAAGACTGCTTCACGATCAACTAGAATGCAGACTGATGCGTATTGTAGCGTAGTGTAGTTAGTGTATTGTCTTGTCGATCCCATACGCCGGACGGACAGCCTGTGCCCAATGGCTAGTTAGTAGTTCCATAGCATTGTGGAGTCAGTGGGTCAGATTAAGGGTTCACAAAAATAACATAGCCCAGCTGGCAGCGTGCACAAGACATTTGATTCCGACCAGTGTGGTGGTTTGCAAGAATATTTGCAGACAGCTAATCTTGCAAGCTCTATACGAGCACAATTGGTTTGGGGGAGGGAAGGGTGATCTTTTTTCACTGACTGAACTCCTACAGGCTCTACTCGTCTCTGTTCAACACTGTGGCTCCTCTGGGTGGGGGCTTCTCTCTGACAATAACCACTAAATTGGGAGAAAATAATTGTAGCAAATACTGTATATTTAAAACCTTGAATAGAAAGAAATATCTTTTTGCTTTTATGCAGCTTTTTCTTTTAACATATTGACATCAAATCTGGACTGAAATGTTACGACCACAGTTCTACTCAGGGATTCATTATAGCTCTTTCTTGTTGCAGCTCTTTCTTGTTTCAAATATCTTTTAATTATTTTTTTTATTTTCAATAATAGTCACCAATAAGAAGACAGTAAAACAGTGGAAATTTCAAACACAAGAAAAGGAAAAAGACACATGCAAACCTCCACTCTTTCACTTCATTTCTTAGTAATCTTTTAATGTTCCAACGGTGGGTTATCATTCATTCACAGCATCATATACTACTAAAGTATGGGTTTCTCTTGCAGCTGTTGTAGTCGGGTGAAGGGGTTTAAGAAATCTATAGAAAGTGGGCAGTGAAGCCAAAACAGTTTGATAATAACCACAGCAATAACAGAATGAAACAAGTGAGGCTTCTGTATTTCCTCTGCAGCGGTGGAACACACACTACTGTATCATCTCAAATGGAAAACTGTATTATGCAGAGGAGGAGGACAAACAGGAAGACCCCAGAGAGGTAAAGCAGTGAGGGAAATATCTCATCTTTCATCATATTGGATCAATTATCAAAGATCTTTTCTTCACAGCAAATTCCTGAGTGTCTGTTTAATTGTTACGCTTTCAGAGTAAAACTAAAACACCATCCTCCTTCCTATCTCGTATACATTTCAGCGCCACCACTCGGAGCCGTGGTTCCACGGCCGCGTACCAGAGGGCAGGCAGAGGGCTGACGGCTGAGAGGCTGCTCCACAAGTCTGGTGGCAGAGATGGAACCTTCTTGGTCCGAGAGAGTGACATATCTGTCTCAGACTACACTCTCTCATTCTGGTACCAAGTCTGCACAATAACATATTTCATCAACAAACAGGGCCATATTAATGCCAAACTGGGCCCTATAGGCACAGGCCGATTATTTGTGTTCATACATGTTCCCATAGGCGCAGTGGGCGTGTCCATCACTGTCGTATTCACTCTGGTCCAGAGGGATACAACCTGGCGCCTAAACGCTACTTCCCAGACATCTACACTCTGATCCAGCATTATCAAGACATCCCCATGTTGTACCCAGAGTTCCAACTGTGTCTCACAGATGCCATGCCTCAGTCTGATCCTCATCTGAAAGAGGGGTAAGTCTTACGTAACCACACGCACATGAACTGGCAACGAAGGCAATTGCGTTGGCTACTCTTTATTGTCTCCACCAGCCGAAGGCATGGGGGAGAGTATGTTTTCCCCTCCGTCCGTCCGTGTGTCCGTCCGTGCGTCCGTCCGTCCGTGCATCCTCGCAGTTTGTGAGCACCTAATCTCAGTCGCCGTTGGCCCGGACGCTGCCAAAGTGAGCACACACACTCCCTGGATGCCAATCTAGAACCTCTGCCCTAAACTTTTCAAATGGGCCTTTTCTAGCGCCACCTAGTGGCCGATGTTCGCAAAACACATTTCGGTGCACTACTCTTACAGATTTTGGCCAAAAATCCTACAAATCGGTGGGCAGTATCTCGACAGTCATGTGATCGACACGGATCTGTCCGATTTTGCATATTCCATCCTGATTGGCTAAGATTGGCTTCCAAAGTTTGTAGGATTGAGCCGTTTTGAACAAAATGCCTCAAATCCCAAACGCAAAGTGCAATCATCATGAAATCGCGCACACACGTTCCCACTAGGCCGAGGAAGAAATGCCACTTATTTTTTTTTAAATCAGCCTCATGGTGGCGCTATAACAGGCCGATTTGTGGTTTTACCTATAACTCCACCGATCAGTTTCAAACTTTGTAAGCGCACTCCCTAGAGAGGCTAAGGATAAACCTTTGCCCTGCATTTTTCACATCAGCCTTTTATAGCGCCACCTTTGGGCCGACTTATGTAAAACACATTTTTGGATATTACTCCTTGAGATTTTATCCAAAAATCATGCAAATCGGTACACAGTTTCTCTATAGTCATGTGATCAAGTCCGATCCGTCTGATATTTCATATTCCATCCTTATTGGCTAATATTAGCTTCCAAAGTTTGCAGGATTGCTCCGTTTTTTAACAAAATGCCTCAAATCATCAACGCAGCTTGCGATTACCGTGACATTTGCCACACATATTCCCACTAGGTCAAGGAACAAATGCTACCTTTTTAACATTGGCCTGTTATAGCGCCACCAGCAGGTAGACTTTAGCAAAACACATTTTTGGAACACAATGCTTCAAATCATGCATGCAGCGTCCGATTGCCATGAAAGATCTAAGGTGAAGAACATATGCCACCCTTTTTACATTGGCCTATTATACAGTAGCACCACCAGGACGCCTGGCCTGGTGGAGACCTGTGCTCGGAAGAGCACTGCTTCTAGTTTGCTCATCAGCTGATGTGGTGGGTGTTGGGGTGGGTGGGTGAGGGTGAGAAAGCTATCTGTGTAAGAATGTATCTGTATCCCTGTCCTGTATGTATGTATGTCTGCTGTTCATATTTTTGTCTCCACCAGCCGAAGGCTGAGGGAGAGTATGTTTTCCCCTCTGTCCGTCCGTCCGTCCGTCCGTCCGTGCGTGCGTGCGTCCGTGCGTGCGTCCGTGCGTCCTCGCAGTTTGTGAGCAGCTAATCTCAGTCACCCTTGTCCTGATCGCTGCCAAACTGAGCACACACACTCCCTGGATGCCAATCTAGAACCTCTGCCCCACATTTTTCAAATCAGCCTCATGGTGGCGCTATAACAGGCCGATTTGTGTGGCCTGGTTGTTACCAGCTAATCTCCGGCGCCGTTGGCCCGATCGCTGCCAAACTGAGCACACACACTCCCTGGATGCTAATTCAGAACCTCTGCCCCACATTCTTTAAATCAGCCTCATGGTGGCGCTATAACAGGCCCATTTGTGTGGCCTGGTGGAGACCTGTGCTCGGAAGAGCACTGCTTCTAGTTTTTGTATGTCATGTTCCTATGGGTCCCTCTTGAAAATGAGATGCTAAAATCTTACAAATCTTACAAACTGATCTACACACGCACGCACGCACGCACGCACGCACGCACTCACTCCCCACCAGTGACTCATTTTCATCACACATAAACTCTCACATGCAAAACCTCATATCTCTGCTGTCGGGCCGAAACGTCCTAACTCCAAAATGTAAATTTTCGGGAAAATGAGCTCAATTGGAGTTATATTATATTGACCGAAGGGCTTTTTACTACTTCTCATTGGTTGGTTCAATATTATTTTAACCAACACTCAGATGTAAAGGGTGTTCAATAGCCCTGATTCAAAAACGTAAAAAATCGAGTTAAGAGGTTTTGGCCAGACAGTGACGATATAGGATAATATAACAGTCATACACACTCTCGCATACAAAACTGTATTTAGTGTTTCTGGTTTTGCAGTTGGTTCTACAGTAACCTTACCTGAGCAGAGGCCAGGCGGAGGAATACCTGATGACAATCCCCAGAGATGGAGCTTTCCTCATCAGACAGAGGGAGGGAGAGACAGACTCCTTCGCCATCACCTTCAGGTACAGTCAGTGGTACATTATTATGACACAATACATTCAACCCCGAGAACCTTTTGACTCTGTCAGTAGATGACACACATTCACAGTGTGTGCAGCTCATACTATACTATACTGTACTATATAACCTATTTAAATCCCTTTTCAGCTGGCCTTTAATTTATTGGAATCTCCTCCCAGTACAAAAAATAACTTTTTAAAATACCTTTAACCACTTAAGCTCTATTCAATTCCATACAATATGTTGGATATTCAAAAAATAGCTGATCTATAAGCTTACAACACATTGCATTGTGAGCGATCTTCTAAAAATGTTGCAAAGTTTGGGGACATTTTCGCCTGTAATGACATGCCCAAAATATTACCTTATTGTATTGATGTACTGTATGTATTACCTTGCTTATTGAAAGTCGCTATCTGGATTAAGAGCATCTGCTAAATGCCTAAACTGTAAAATAGGTACCATGCATGCCATGGTTAAGGTGGTTAAATATCACCACTAGAACCGTAACTAACCATAAGTTACAGTTAGAGTTATATTCAAGTCATATTTCTACTCTTGTTGCTGGTTGTCCCTCAGAGGAGAAGCTATCCAGAAAGAGGACACCATTTACCGCCTGGGCTCCACCATGGAGTTTGACAGTCTGGTGGAGCTGGTCTAATATTTCAGGAAAAGGCCACTGTACCGCGAAACCAAACTACGTTACCCAGTCACCCCTGCACTGGTGGAGCGCTTCAGCACGGTAAGTGGAGTATGCAGGAGGAGGGAGGATGCATGCTAGACACAGTTTGAGGAACTACTTGGCCTATTTCTCACCTAAATGCATTAGTCATTTAAAAACAAGCTGCTAGAGATGATTATCGGGTGTAACTTCTCCTTCTTGTCTGTGTGAACTCCCCAGCCGGGCACAGCTGCTCATACACATTATAGCTGTCATAACACATTATAAAGCAATCGTAAAACACTATAAACTTTCATAATGATTTATAAGGTCAAGTTTCATAAAAAAGGGAAATAAGCTGTATGTGAACTCCCCTGCGGGGCACAGCTGTTCACATTGAATAGTGGAGCTCTCGCACAACTTACTATTTTATTAATTTATTATGAATTTCACTCATAATAACTCAGGCACTCACATTTTATTGCATTTGGGCAAATGTCCGCACTGCAGACCTCTCACCCACAACTGCTGATGTGAATTCATTCAGTGTAACTCTGTCTCTGTAGGAGAAGGACTGTGCTTCTCTCTATGACACAGCATACTGTATGTGGCCCCCGATGAGTCCGAGCCGTCAATGGTATGTACACAACAGTGACTGATGGTGCTGCACCATGCACTTAATTATACATTTCTATACTCCTCTATACTTTCGCTAACGATGAGTGTGTGTGTGTGTGTGTGTGTGTGTGTGTGTGTGTGTGTGTGTGTGTGTGTGTGTGTGTGTGTGTGTGTGTTTGTGTGTGTGTGTGTGCCGTGTTCTAGTCTCCAAATACTTTCAGAGCCCTGTACTCCTATCAGGCCCAGAGGTCAGATGAGCTCAGCTTCAGGAAATGAGATCTGATACACAACGTGTCCAAAGACACTGAAGGATGGTGAGGCCTCACATACCGTACTCACACAGCAAAACACTATATTCCAGTAGTACTGAGATCTTTTCAAAGTCTTTGCTGACCATGTCATGATGCTTGCGCATCTTGACTGCTCGACCTCTGAGTCAAGGTTTCACCCTTGCCCAATTGTAAAATTTAAGTTAAATATTTAAAAAATTACAAAACATATGTGAAAGATTGGTGTCTTAGCGGCCTACTAACATCGCACACAAAAGTTTTGGCATCGATCGTTCCGGCAGTTTGTGAGACTCACAGAACACTCACAAAGTACAATATAGGCGGCCCGCCTGCCTACTGCAGAGACATGGCATGAAAATAAACGCATGAAGATGTCGGACATCCTCACTGCCAATACCTTATTATCTTGACATGAGTTGCTCTTCATGTGCTGGCAGAGCGTCCGTCACTTCAGAGCAGCACCAGTATAGTCTGAGACCAATGTCATTTTCAGGTTTCTGATCGGGTCAGGAGCTGAAATACCTTGACGTCATGTTGTAGTTTAAAGGACAACTCCGCCCTAAATCACTTCTAGTCTCATTTTCCTACTTATATTGATCCAAAATGACTGTCCATGGGGTCTATTAGGCAGAAATGCCCCTGTTGTCCAGTGGAACAACAGGGGCCCCCAGCGGAACCCAGCAGCCCTCATAGCATAGAGTGGAGCCTATTATACGCCTATCGCTTTTACACTATTTGTTGTGGTCAAAGGTATTTTTATTTTTCATGAATGTGGTACTAGTTGTCATTTCTAACACATCCATGTCCCACACAAGCCATCACACTCTGCTAAACAGATGTTATGCTTTTATGTGTTTTGCCAAGTCCCGGAAAAGATTTGATTGGCACTTGTGCCGAATGCTCACCCCAAAACATTATTTATGAGATTGTGGTGGCTTGAGTGGGACAACCAAAGCTTGGATGTGTTTGTAATGACAACTAGTAACACATTCATGAAAAAGAAAATCACTGTTGTTGACCCCAACAAACAGTGTAAAAGCGATAAGCTTATAGGGTCCACTCTATGCTATGACAGCTGCTGCGTTTTGCTGGGGAAACTGGACAACAGGGGAATTTTTGCCTAATAGACCCCATGGACGTTAATTTGGGATTAATATAAGTAGGAAAATGAGCCTAGAAGTGATTTAGGGCGGAGTTGTCCTTTAATGTTGTAGTCATCAGGCGAACCACTCCCATCGAACTACGTAAAGGAAGTGTCCAACAATGCCATGTCTGAGACTAAACAAAAGGTATACTGTACATTGGAACTTAATTGATAGATTGATATGAATTTAACTACACCCGCCTTAACCTCTTAAGCCCAATTTTATATTTTGTTGATCTACAATCTCACAATGTGTTACATCACGACACATAAGCCTGTAACAAACATATTGACATGTTTGTGCTGTGTAATTAAACCAGGAAGATGATAACCCACTGAGTACGCTCTGTCAAGGTGTGGTGGACATCACTAAGTGTAAGGTCCAACGTGTACCCAACTGTGAGTATCTGTCTCAGTATGTCATACATATTACTGTATGAACATTATCTACATTATGTCCATTCCTTCCTTCCTTCCTTCCTTCTCTCTCCAGTGAAGAACAGGAAGGATCATGTGATGACTCTGCAGGACTTGGAGAATGACAGTCTGCAGTTTGACTTGGCAGCAGACTCAGTGGAGGAGCTTTATGAATGGTACCAGTCTGGTACCATTCCTATGAGCAGCAGCTAATACGTGAAAATGAGGCTAGTATTTAATATCATTCCTATGACCAGCAGTTAATATGTGAACATGAAGCTAGTATTTATCATTCCTATGACCAACAGTTAATATGTGTAGTATATGTGGCTAGTATTACATATCCTATCATTTGTGGCATTTTTGCTGACATTTGAATTCACATGTTTTTGCGTCTTTATATTGATTTTAGCCAAACGGTGGAATGAACTCCCCATTGCGATTATAACTGCAGACTCCCTCCATGCCTTCTGCCGTAATCTGAAGACTCACCTCTTCAGACTCCACCTTAGCCCATAGCACTTACTGTAGCACTTGCCATAGCCTTGATGACCTTGCAGGTTTATGCAAAGGCTTAATGTAATTAGATAGCATGTTATGTAGACCAGGAACGTGCAGAGAATGTTAGAGAGGCAGGGGCTGACATTTCTAAAAGGGCCTTGTGGTGAAAATATCGAAAATAGCAGACCTCCAATCTCACAACTCAGCGCGACGCGTTGTGAGCTTGGAGGTCGGCTATTTTCGGTGTTTGATACCACCTGAACTAAGCATAATCAAGTCAATACTGGAGATTTTGCGTAATGGCATGGATTTCTAGAGGGCAATTCTTTCAGCATAAGATGCTGCATTCAAGTTCATGAGAGTTTGGAGAAGGCAATTCTCTTGAATGCTGCCTTCAGGTATGGCATGGAAAGAGGGCATTTGCATTTCTTTCACCATAGTAAAAACTGCATTCATGGTCTGGAGAGGGCACCTTTTAAAGACGTATAAAAGGGCAGGGGCTCAAGCCCCCTTTGATGTCTATGTGTGCACGTGCCTGATGTAGACTGACCTGCAGGCTGGAACGCCATTGTTGACATGGCATCCTATAGTGTGTCAAATTGATTTACTGATTACTGATGTTTTGGTTATTCTACTGTTAGACAGATAGATAATCCTAGATTAATATTTCTATGCATTTTTATGTTTTGCCAATAATGCTCATTATGTATTTGTAGCCTACTTAGTCATTTTGACAGTAGGCTAATATAGCTAATATAGACTTTTAATATATTGTCACTGTCGGGCAGAAACCTTGTATCTCCAAGTTTCAAATTTGTATGTTTTTTTTTCGCGAAGTAAAGCCCTGCTTCATCATACAGGACTGACGCACAAAAGTAGTGTAAAAAAAGCAGATCTACAAGCACACAACGCCTCGCGGTGCGGTGCTTGTAGATCGGCTGTTTTCACTAGTTTAGTTCATTTTGTAAATAATAAATACAAAACGAAGTTTTGGACATACAAGGTTTCCACCCGACAAAGACGATATATAAGGCTTTTATATATTTTTTGCGGCTCCAGACAGATTTGTTTTTAGTTTCTTTGGTCCAATATGTCTCTTTCAACATTTTGGGTTGCCGACCCCTGGTTTAGGTGGTCGGACCAAAGGGAGTTCGAACCAAGGACATGTTACCGTCTGGCCACACATGGGAACAGCTGGAGAACCTGGCCCAGGACCGGGATGCCTGGAGAGCTCTTGTTCGTGGCCTATATGCCCAAAGTTGGGTGATAGGCGCAAGTAAGTAAGTAATAGATCCTTCCTGCTTGCTTGGGGGATGAATAGAATCTTGACCGTCAGGTCAAAATGTGTGTCAGACCCTGTGTCTAGGTGAGACATGAGCTATGAGGCTTTGACAGGATCTAAATGTCTAAAAGAGCACGGAGACAAAATACAGCCACCCCAATTGTATAAGTCAACATACTCTATTCTACAATACAGATTAGACAAAATGTAAGTTACATTGTGAGAGAGAAGAGAAGTACAAATCGTCATGTTTCCCACTCAAAACCTTCTGTCTCTGCACATTTATCAGCAAGTTAACACCCGCAAGCTGTGACAAGGCCGTCAAACAGACAAACAGACCAGTAACACTGTCTGTGACAGATGTTTTCAACTGGAGGAGATGCTGAGGTCAGCACTGTGAGAGAGGCGGGCTGCTGTGTGTGTTTGTGTGTGCACGCGTGCGTGCGTAGTTTGCAGGCAATGCCCGGTGCGAATTGACGCGTTTTTACCTCTTTATATTGATTTTGTCCAAACGGTGGAATGAACTCCCCATTGCAATTATAACTGCAGACTCCCTCCCTGTCTTCCGCCGTAGTCTGAAGACTCACCTCTTCAGACTCAACTCTTCAGACTCAACTCTTCAGACTCCACCTTAGCCCATAGCACTTACTGTAGCACTTTCATGCTATAGCCTTGATGACCTTGCAGGTTTATGCAAAGGCTTAATGTAATTAGATAGCATGTTATGTAGACAAGGGACGTGCAGAGAATGTTAGAGAGGCAGGGGTTGACATTTCTAAAAGGGCCTTGTGGTAAAAATATTGAAAATAGCAGACCTCCAATCTCACAACGCAGCGCGACGCGTTGTGAGCTTGGAGGTCGGCTATTTTCGGTGTTTGATACCACACTGAACTGAGCATAATCAAGTCAATACTGGAGATTTTGCGTAATGGCATGGATTTCTAGAGGGCAATTCTTTTAGCATAAGATGCTGCATTCAAGTTCATGAGAGTTTGGAGAAGGCAATTCTCTTGAATGCTGCCTTCAGGTATGGCATGGAAAGAGGGCATCCCATAGTGTGTCAAATTGATTTACTGATTACTGATGTTTTGGTTATTCTACTGTTAGACAGATAGATAATCCTAGATTAATATTTCTATGCATTTTTATGTATTGCCAATAATGCTCATTATGTATTTGTAGCCTACTTAGTCATTTTGACAGTAGGCTAATATAGCTAATATAGACTTTCAATATATTGTCACTGTCGGGCAGAAACCTTGTATCTCCAAGTTTCAAATTTGTATTTTTTTTTTTTTTTTTTCGCAAAGTAAAGCCCTGCTTCATCATACAGGACTGACGCACAAAAGTAGTGAAAACAGCAGATCTACAAGCACACAACGCTTCACGGTGCAAGGCGTTGTGTGCTTGTAGATCGGCTGTTTTCACTAGTTTAGTTCATTTTGTAAATAATAAATACAAAACGAAGTTTTGGACATACAAGGTTTCCACCCGACAAAGAGACGATATACCAGTATAAGGCTTTTATATTTTTTTGCTCCAGACAGATTTGTTTTTAGTTTCTTTGGTCCAATATGTCTCTTTCAACATTTTGGGTTGCCGACCCCTGGTTTAGGTGGTCGGACCAAAGGGAGTTCGAACCAAAGACATGTTACCGTCTGGCCACACATGGGAACAGCTGGAGAACCTGGCCCAGGACCGGGATGCCTGGAGAGCTCTTGTTCGTGGCCTATATGCCCAAAGTTGGGTGATAGGCGCAAGTAAGTAAGTAATAGATCCTTCCTGCTTGCTTGGGGGATGAATAGAATCTTGACCGTCAGGTCAAAATGTGTGTCAGACCCCTAGGTGAGACATGAGCTATGAGGCTTTGACAGGATCTAAATGTCTAAAAGAGCAGGGAGACAAAATACAGCCACCCCAATTGTATAAGTCAACATACTCTATTCTACAATACAGATTAGACAAAATGTAAGTTACATTGTGAGAGAGAGGAGAAGTACAAATCGTCATGTTTCCCACTCAAAACCTTCTGTCTCTGCACATTTATCAGCAAGTTAACACCCGCAAGCTGTGACAAGGCCGTCAAACAGACAAACAGACCAGTAACACTGTCTGTGACCGCTGTTTTCAACTGGAGGAGATGCTGAGGTCAGCACTGTGAGAGAGGCGGGCTGCTGTGTGTGTTTGTGTGTGCGCGCATGCGTGCGTGTGTGTGTGTGTTTGTGTGTGTGTGTGTGTGTGTGTGTGTATAAAAAAAAACTTTCGACTTTCCCACAAGAGAAGAGAAGACTCAAGAGAACGCACGGCTGTATCGATACAGCGGCAGCAGGTGAGAATTTAAACCATTTTCAAATATTCAAGATCACTGTGTTTTAAAAAAAAATGTATATAAGCCTATTTGTGACGTGACGACATTAAAAATGATCACTGTACACCAGGGGTCGGCAACCTTTTTGACATGAAGTGCCATGTTTTTATTGTCTTCATAGTCAGAGTGCCATATCAACATCAGGTTTAATTATGTCGCCATTTCCAACATATTTTGATTGTCAATCAAATATTTCCAACCGATTTCTTTTCTTCTTCTGAAAAAAATTCTTTCAAATTGGAACATTGTAAGGATCATTCGATGGAGCGATAACCCACCTATCTCCTAAACCCCCTACCCAGTCAGAGTTCAGAGTTTTGAATGAATGTGGAATTATCTGCAGGATGTTATTACGTACAGATGTATTTTAATTTACTACATTTCTTTAATACATTTTATTTTGCACCAAATATCCTCTCTCTCACTCTTGTGCCAGTGTGCCAGTGTTTACCCTCCTCTGTGCCACCCGTGCCCAGGGGCGTCACACCAAATTCTGGGCCCTGGGTACAAGGATTCACTGTGGGCCCCCCATGAATGTTAACTATTGAAAAATAGCAGATATACAAGCTCACAGCGCGGCACCGAGTGCCGCGCTGCGAGCTTGTAGATCTGTAGTTTTGAAAAATCGTGAAAATGTGTGCCAAGAAACCTATGTTTCCATGTCAGTGATGCTCAAACTTTTTCATGTGAAGGACCCCCATCTCAAAATATTTAGTTCCAGGGACCCCCCAGTAGCAAAATTTGAGTTACAAATGTTCACTTAAAAAATACATATATTCAAAGATTTACGCACATTTTCACGACTTTTCAAATATAGCAGATCTACAAGCTCGCAGCGCGGCACTCGGTGCCGCGCTGTGAGCTTGTATATCTGCTATTTTTCAATAGCTAAAGTTACTAGGGCCCCTCCACCTTGGGCCCTGGTAACTCAGTCCCACTTTCCTACCCCTTGTGACGCCCCTGCCCGTGCCCATGGTTGTCTACCCCTGCTGTACACTAGAAGTGAGCATACACAGCCAATGCCAGACGAAAAAATATTCTTTCATATCGCCAGAAAAAAAAAGATCCAAAATGTTTATAACAATATATTACTATTGACATAAAACCTGTGTTTTTTTATTTTATTTTTTGTTATTTTGAGTACGTCACGATACCATTTGACTTAGGCCAAAAAAATGCCTATTTTGGTCCAAGTCACTATCTTGAAATAGGTCATTATAAAGGGTCGGGAATAGCATGATCCTGTTTATAGGTGATTTTACCAGAGATGGTCTATGGCATGAGGAGCTGAGCTGATTTAGGCTAAAATACAATTTTCCTCAGAAAATGACTTAGGCCACACCACACCTCTGATCAGTGGTTTGACTCATGTCACCCATGTAAATGACCTTGTCTCATTTCACCCATGTAAATGGCCTTTTAGAATGGTATGTCATATTATTACGGTATATGCCAGTGGTTCTCTTCCAGTGGTTCTCCCCCCCCCCCCCCCCCCCCCACCCTGACGTGCACTAAGAGTTGAGGCAGTACATTTTGTATAACACGGTTCTATTTTGCTATTTTCACAATTTCTGCCTTAATATTTGACAATTTGGCCACGTTGTGACGTGTTGTGAGCTTGTAGATTTGCTATTTTTGGTGAAGAGAGTTGGTGTGGAAAAAGAACACACCAAGTACAGTACAACTCAGGTCCAATTCACAAAGTCTGGAGGGCCTAAGTGGTTAAACTGAAGTGATATTGATGAATTCCAAATAGTATAGTATTCTGCGGCACCCTAGGGTGCCACGGGAAACCCTGGGTTATGTCCTTCATTTCCTATCATGTTACTTGACAAATGTGTTCATGGCAAAGACTTGGGGCCCTATTTTCGTCCGTGCTAAACCCCTTGTCCCTAAACCCCTTTTCCTTTTTTACTGTTTTGAAAAACATTTGAAAATACTTAGGAGTCCACTAATACTAGTGGTTCTCAAATGTTTTATTTTCAAGGACTCCCATAACACTGAGAGTGGACATTTGTACACTCTCAGAGTTACAGACCTGTAAGGGTCCATTTGGTTCCATTTGTACACTCTCAGAGTTACAGACCTGTAAGGGTCCATTTGGTTCCATTTGTGCACTCTCAGAGTTACAGACCTGTAACAAAAACAAACTACGTATTCATATCACAATGCATAAATAAATTAAGTAAACACCACAACTGCATCCATTCAACTGACAATGACCTGCCAAACACTTTACAGCTCACAATTATTTAATTCAAGAGAACAGATCAATTTCAGCTACTAAACCCCAACTGGACATGACATTCTGAAGCAGATACAAGGCATAATCTTATCAATACATTTTAAACAAAGCAAGTGGCTTTAAATAAAGAAGTAATCAGAAATAATACTGCTAGGTTTAGGCATTTGGCTCCATTTGTACACTCATTGTTACAGAGGGCTATCTCTTTATGTTTATTGTCTTCTCATTTTATTTGTGGCAAAAACATATTTTTTTTACAGAAATTTCCACCACAAGCCAACATGGTGATGACCCCTGTACTTGACTATTAACGCCTTAAGCCCTATCTATACTTCGTTGTACGGCAGTGTCGCACCGCAAAAATAGCTGGTTTGCGAGCTCACACCACCCTATGAGCTTGTAGATATGCTAATTTCACTTCTTTTTTCGTGTTTTTTTTTTCCTTCTTTTTTTTGCCTATTCATGACCAAAATAGGGAAGCCAAGTTGACTGTGGTTAAGGTTGTTGGAAGTTAGAAGAGTTAGACGAACCTTTACTGAGGATGCAAATAATATCCAGGGCACCAGCAGACCCTCCCCCCCCCATCGAACCCTACCCTCAACAGCAGGCTTTTCCTTCAGGCATAATGTGGGACAGCTACTAGTCCTGAGGCCAGGTGCAGCATGATACTACCAGTAAGAAACCTAAGACTAAAATATATATATATATATATATATATATATACACATATATATACACACACACACACACACACACACACACACACACACACACACACACACACACACACACACACACACACACACACACACACAGTATATATAAATATATATATATATATATATATATATATATATATATATATATATATATATATGTGTGTGTGTATATGTCCATACCCACACATACATGCATATACCTACATGTAAACATACACGTACATGCATGCCCCTACACACCCACAGTCCCACACACATGAGAGAATGAAATAACAAGGCAAAAAGAAAAATAATAATCATATTAACCATCTATGACATCTGACATCATACATAAAATCCCTTTTATGCCCATATACGGATATCCCTGTCTGTAGAACCAGCCACACAGATATGGGCTGTCTTGGCCATCTGTCTTGGCCATACATGGATTCTGTTAGTGTGGTATGTGGCCGATGTCTCCAATCCACATATGGGCATTCTCATATGAAGTCCTGTTAGATATGGACGTAATATTGATGACCATCAGGGATCTCCATATAAGGGCATAAAGGGGATTATGTTAGTGTGGTTCCCCTGTCATCTCAGTGATGTCAGAGTGTCAAACCAAGCGTTAGAGGTGACACAGAGAAAATATGTGACCGTTTTCATACTAAACTGCGACCTATGGTCGCAATTATACAGAAGAGCATTAAAACCTTTGCAATTAGAAATGCACATCTGACCCGGATCGCTAGCCTTGCGGTCCTGGCACCTTTAGGCTCATGAGTGCAGTTCCCGATGACCTTTGCTGTGTGTCTCTCCCCTCTCTCCCCCTCTATCTTGTCTACCTTCACTTAAAAAAAATCGATCAATAAATGCAAAAAGCCCCAAATAAATCTTGCCGTTAATCGAAAGTGGTCAATCATTCACGTAAAATAGATCTACAACGTCACGTTGCCATCTGTTGTGATGATCTCAACTAAGAAATTTGGTGCAGCAGGAAAAAAGGAAGGGACCAAGTATTGACCCCTGGGGGACGCCGTCAATGAAATGTATAGGGTTTAAAAGGTTAATCTGATTATACGTCGCAATATATGAAAGTAGAAAAGCATATCTTTACTAATCTCTTTTTGCCTCCCCCTTCTCATCATGTCTTACTCTTTCTGTCTTCATCCTTCAGTCTCTCCCTCTCTCCTGACCTCCTCCTCCTGCGTGCAGCAGAGATGGCGGCTTATCGGGGCCAGCAGGAGAACCTGACAGAAGAAGAGATCATGGAGTACCTGGAGAAGGGTACAAAGATGGTCGTGTTACACCAGAACAAGAAACCAGAGTCTCTCACTGTGATGGTGATCAAGGAGACCAGACAGGTGGCCAGGAGACTCACCCCAGACGAAGAAGTTCCGGAGAAGTTCCGCGTGTTCCGTGAGTAGGCCTACAGCGTAAACATGTGTGGCTCAGGGATGCTATATATATTTTTTATATCTTAACCCATTTAGACCTGGAAAGCATCTGTGTCACTTTAGATTTTAACCACTTTATCCATTATTTTATACAGCTTTTCAAAAATAGCGATATACAAGCATCGACAAGACAAACAGACACCAGACCTGACGAACATTTGTAACTCAAATCTTTGCTTCTGGGGGTCCCTGCAAAAACATAGTTTGTGATGTGTGTCCGCGGCCAAATTCATATAACAACTCATTCATAGAAACCATATAAGCATAAGGATTTCAAAAGACATTTGTAGAATCAGCCACAGGTTTTAAATTGGAAAATCTTGAATGGGGAAAAGATACAAATTCACTGCAAATCTTTTCTCTAAACATACGGTACATATATATATATATATATATATATATATATATATATATATATCATCTTGTTTCACATCGTCTTCCTGTTTCAGTCGACGTGTTTGAGATCAGGGAGATTCGTCCAGGAAAGAACTCAAAAGACTTTGAAGACAGCAGGGAAAAAACCAAGGGATGGAATGAAGACAAATGTTTCACAATCCTCTATGGCTCAGAGTTTGTACTGAACACACTGAGTATTAGAGGTGGGTATACTTTAGGCTACATCCTTAAATGTACTACCATAGTACAGTAGAGAGAGAGATGAAACTGTCATGCAGACATCAAAACCTGCTTTTTAAAATTATTTTATTTGTTTGATCTTCATCAGGGCAGGGCTTTACATTTTTGCTAACCTATTAATTTGATTATGAAATGCTGGTGAAATATCTGTGATTTTTGCAGCCCTTTCGCTGGAGGATGCTGACAAATGGGTGAAGGGACTGGAGTTACTGAGACGAAAGACACTGGAGGCCCCTACTCCACTCATCATAGAGAGGTAAGGAGACACTGGAGGCCCCTACTCCACTCATCATAGAGAGGTAAGGAGACACTGGAGGCCCCTACTCCACTCATCATAGAGAGGTAAGGAGACACTGGTGGCCCCTACTCCACTCATCATAGAGAGGTAAAGAGATAGAGGTCCCTACTGCACTCATCATAGAGAGGTAAAGAGGCACTGGTGGCAGGGACATGCTGGGCCCCTGATTCAGCCCGGGAAAAAGAGTTGGAGAGGCCCTCATTTTTTTATTTATTTTTTTATATTTCGTCGTTGTCGGGTGGAAACCTTGTACGTCCAAAACCGTTTGTTTTGTATTTATCATTTTAAAAATTATTTAAACTAGTGAAAACAGCCGATCTACAAGCACACAACGCATTGCACCGCAAGGCGTTGTGTGCTTGTAGATCTGCTGTTTTCACTACTTTTGTGCGATGGCCTTGCCCTTGTATGATGAAGCAGGGCTTTGCTTTGCGATAAATAAATTACAAATTTGAAACTTGGAGATGGTTTCTGCCCGACAGTGACGATTTTCTTTGTTGGCCGCCCAGCCCCCAAAATGGAACGAAGGCCGACATTTTATTTTATTTTTTTTCCCCAATGGCCAGCACGTCCCTGACTGGTGGCCCCTACTCCACTCATCATAAAGAGGTACTTGTGTACACATGCTAATGCTAGTGAACATGCAATGAATGCCATGGTTATCTTACCAAACACTTACTGTAATTCTGTATCTCTAGCTGGTTGTGGAAACAGATGTATTCTGTCAGCAAGACCAAGAAGGACAGGTAGGGTATCATGTTTTGTCTCTGACATACCAGCATCTATCAATACATGTCATTGTCTAGTCCAGTGGTTCTCAACCTTTTTTGTCTCAGGTCGCCCCTGTAAATAACTTTTTCATCCAAGGCACAGCTGAATTACACTGTTATTTTAGAGAACCTTACATTTATGTTTATTATTGTTATGGTACGTAAATATGTAAAGCTTTCCCCCTAAGATACAGTATGTGTCATGAAGACATTTGAGAGAATAGTAGTTTGAAAATTGAAAATAATGTCATACTTGACGTTTAACCACATTCAACTCCAGCATCCCTATTCTGGGTGGAAAACAGAACACATACAGAGAGACAGAGACAGAGAGACAGAAACAGAGGGCAACACCTCACTCCAGGGGGCCACATTGCATATACCGTCGAAGATCTGCGACACATTTGAGCTTGTAGATCAGCTATTTTGCTTTATTTGAAATGGAATCATGAAGTATTTTAAGCATTTTTTTTATTGGAATCCTGAAGACATTTATCATTTAATTTCCAATGCATTTATATGTTCTGGACATAAAAAAGACAATAACTTAATACTAGTCATTAAAAGCAATTAAAGCAGGTCATGTTTGCATGTTTGGAATTGTAACAGCTTAAATCAATAATATATCAGTATCCTGATATTAACCTGTGGGCCACATTAAGTGAAGGTGGGGGCCGCATGTGGCTACCGGGCTGCCAGTTGCCCATGTATGGTATAGAGAGACAGAAACAGATTGACATACATACAGAGACAGATAGCAACGATCGAAGTGATTGGTCCTCTCTAAAGCTCATTAATAATTAATTAATTTATGTCTGCGTCTCAGTGGAAACCTGCCTACCAGTGATGTCATCGGTAGGCAGGTTTGGTCATTTCAAACATTATTATTTTTGAGCGGTGCTGGCCGCTCCAAGGATATGTGACTTTTTTCATAATAAATATTTTGTCACTGTCGGGCAGAAACCTTGTACCTCCAAGATTCAAATTTGTATGTTTTTTTTAATCTTTGTAAATTAAAGCCCTACATCATACAAAAGTGTTGCACAAATGTAGTGAAAATAGCAGATCTACAAGCACACAATGCCTTGTGCTGCATGCTTGTAGATTGGCTATTTTCAATAGTATGTTTTGGACATACAAGGTTACCACCCGACAACGACGATTTGATACACTGTCCATGTGT
Organism: Nannobrachium achirus; assembly: GCF_963921795.1. NCBI lineage: Eukaryota > Metazoa > Chordata > Actinopteri > Myctophiformes > Myctophidae > Nannobrachium > Nannobrachium achirus. The sequence continues at coordinate 7,449,661 of NC_137819.1, read as the reverse complement.
ATAGCATGACCCCTAACGCAAGGTGTCTAAGCCGTCAGATAGACAGATATACAGATAAGGCTGGATGATATTAGGATAACCTTCGATATTTGATAACGTTGTTGAATACCTCGATATCGATATTACTCGCGATAGTAAAAACAATTGCATTATATCGTTTTTAATGTTTTTCTGCTTTTGGTCCACTGCCTGCCTAACCCAGATAATGAATAGCATATCCATGCATGCACACTGCACAGTACACATAGAATAAAGACATTAAATGCCTTATTTCCATTTTCCAACAATGGTTTTATTGAAATAACCCCACCTGGTTATAGATGGACTGCTTTTTTGCATACATACACCAATAGCTCATTTCAAGCCGTCTTCGTCGGTATGTATACCTCACATGTTGATACCTCAATGAAGGTACATTTTCGATATATTGCTCAGCATATACAGACCATGACAAAGGGGCCATATACGACAGAGCTCAGCCATAGAATAGAATATTTAAATTCAGTCTCTTCCTTCTTACTAGAGCTGCAGGTTATTAACAAAACATGTCTGTCACGCTACAGCATCAGCTTGAAGGAGCTGAAGTCACTGTGCCCTCAGCTGAACTACAAGGTCCCTGACGTAAAGTTCCTCAAACGTCAATTCCAGGTATGGTCTTCCTTGTCTTAAACTTGATGATTTTTCACTTAGGATTATTCATAGAATAACAGAAAAACGATTACCCTATAATCCCGCAAGGCCAAGTGTAGCTTTTTGGCAACATTTTTATTTTATCAAAAAGAATTGTTTAAATAATTAGTTTCCTGTTCTTTTTTCACATTAACATCACCATTGGATCCTATTGTTTAGTTTTACAATGCCATTGGCCACGATATTTGCATATAGCGGTAAATAACCCCCACAGAGGCTGACATTCACACCCCCCACAGAGGCCGACATTCCAAAGTCTAGACGAACAACATCTCACTTTTTCACTGAAGCTATCCCTCGCAAAAACATAAGTAAAATGTCTGTAGTAATTTTTTTGGTGATCATTAGAATGTCTAGAACATGTACATATGTTATTATTGTGAAAAATATCCCCAAAATGTAAATTAGATGATTTATGGCTATAAAACCTTACAACATTTTTTTCAAACATTATATTTTCCTCTGATTAGGATTTCTACAACACCATCTGATTAAAAAATAAAAAAATAAATATTGTCAAGTAGAAATTAATTCAGGTCTTGCGGGGATAAAGAGGAGAAATGACTGTCCTCATACCGTACAAGAGAAAGTACAAAAGACATATAGACCTACTATCAATTACACACCCCATATAGCCTCGAATTCATGGCGATTTTTATGTTTTTGTCACATTCCTGAGCCAATCCTTTTTAAATGTTGATCTTCAATAGGAGACTCAGTGGAGGGCTCTATTTTGATTGTCTTAAGTACCAACTCTTATGCCTTAACTTAAAGGCCTGTCCATACTGTCTCCAACCACCAAACTTTTCTTCTGAAAGTTCGGGTCAACAAAAGTTCGGTGGTCGGACAGTTTACAGTTACAGTTTAGGCATTTAGCAGACGCTTTTAATCCAAAGCGACTTACAATAAGCAGATAACATCACAATAATAAACAAGATAATATGTCAGAACATCAACAATATAACAAATGCAAATGGATATTTATCTAGAAAAAACACAGTATAATCAAAGTTCTAAAAACCTAAAGACAAAAAACTAATGCTAACTAGCTTCATGTATGGTCACTGACTTTTCTGTAGTGCTATGGGTTTAGGTGGAGTCTGAAAAGGTGAGTCTTCAGTCCACGGCGAAAGCTAGCGAGTGAGTCCGTCGTTCTAAGTGCGACAGGGAGTTTATTCCACAACTTGGGGGCCAGGAGGGCAAACTGTCTCGGACGAGTGGATTTTTGCCCTGGAGTTTTTAGCGAGGGTTCTGTCAGCATCCCTGTGTTGGCTGATCTAAGTGAGCGGGTGGGGGTGTAGGGGTTGATCAGGTTTTGGAGGTATGGAGGAGCCATACCTTTGGCTGCTTTGAAGGTCAGCATCAGTGTTTTGTATTCAGTGCGGGCCGCAACCGGGAGCCAGTGGAGGCTGCGGAGAAGGGGAGAGACATGTGAGAACTTAGGCTGGTTGAAGACCAGTCGTGCCGCGGCATTTTGGATCAGTTGGAGAGGTTTAAGTGCACATGCCGGGAGACCAGTGAGGAGAGAGTTACAATAGTCAAGCTTTGATATGACAGATGTCTGAATGAGGAGCTGGGCTGCCTCCTGGGTGAGGAAGGGTCTGACCTTACGGATGTTATAGAGTGTGAACCTACAGGACCGGGTGACTGATGCAATGTGTGCCTTGAATGATAGCTGGCTGTCCAGGACCACACCAAGGTTTCTAGCAGTAGGAACTGAAGTCACCAATGCATTATCTATGGAAATAGTGAGATCTTGCATGGGGCAAGACTTAGCTGGGAAGAAGAGTAGCTCTGTCTTGTCCGGGTTCAGCTTAAGGTGGTGGGCTGACATCCACTGTGAGATGTCGGCCAGACATGCAGCAATGCGTTCTTCCACCTGGGTGGCAGAAGGGGGGAAGGACAAAAACAGTTGAGTGTCATCAGCGTAGCAGTGATAGGATAGATTGTGAGCAGATATTACAGCACCAAGGGATTTGGTGTACAGGGAGAAAAGCAGAGGGCCAAGTACGGATCCCTGGGGGACTCCCGTGTGGAGGGTTCGGGGGGATGAAAGCAAACCTTTCCATGAGACCTGGTAGGTCCGGTCCGACAGGTAGGAGGCAAACCACTTTAGTGCCGTCCCGGTGATGCCTAGGTCAGCAAGGGTGTCCAGGAGCAGCTGGTGATTCACTGTGTCGAATGCTGCTGATAGATCCAGAAGAATCAGGACTGCAGAGTGGGAGGCCGCCTGGGCAGCATGGAGTGCTTCTGTGACTGCTAGGAGTGCCGTTTCTGTAGAATGGGCCGGTTTAAAACCTGACTGGTTGGGATCCAGCAGGTTGTTCTGTGAGAGATGGAGAGAAAGCTGGTTAGAGACCACACGTTCAAGGGTTTTTGAAAGAAATGAGAGGAGGGATACCGGTCTGTAGTTCTTGACGTCCGAGGGGTCAAGAGTTGGTTTTTTGAGGAGTGGTGATACTCTGGCTGCCTTGAAGGCAGCTGGGACACAGCCTGAGGTTACAGAACTGTTGATGATGGCGGTTATGAAGGGGAGTAGGTCAGGTGCGATCGTCTGGAAGAGTGGAGAAGGGATTGGATCCAGGGCACAGGTGGTAGGTCTAGAGGAAGTCACTAGTTTTATGACGTCATCTGCAGAGAGAGGGGAGAAGGAGGACAGACATGTTATGTTAGGGATACAATTCTGTGTGTTAGAACCTGTATTCTGGGGGAGATGGGAGAATGAACTACTGATATCATCAACCTTCTTTTCAAAGTAGGTGACAAAATCATCCGCTGAGAGGGATGACGGAGGGGGGGGAGGAGGGGGTTTGAGGAGAGTTGAGAAGGTGCTAAACAGTTTCCTAGGGTTTGAGGTACATGATTGAATCTTTGTGTGGTAGAATGATGATTTTGCAGTGGAGAGTGCGACTGAGAAACCTGACAGGAGTCCATGGAAGTGAGCTAGGTCCTCTGGTCGCTTCGACTTGTGCCACTTCCTCTCTGCCGCCCTGAGAGGTGTTCGCTCAGTTCTGAGGGTTTCAGATAGCCACGGAGCCGGTGGATTTGAGCGTGCTGGCCTGGTCGAGAGAGGGCAGTGCCGATCGAACGCTGAGGAGACAGAGGAGAGAAAGGAAGAGGTTAGAGTGTCAGGAGGGAGAGAGGGAATGGCATCTGGGGTTGGGAGGGAGGAGAGGATGGAGGAGGAGAGAGTTGAGGGATCCAGGGTCTTCAGGTTGCGTCGTGTGGTGACAGTCCGAGGGTGGGTCTGTTTAGATCTGCGGATAGAGAGGGAGAGGGAGAAGGTTATGAAGCAGTGATCTGAGTATTTCATAGGGGTAACAGTAAGGTTAGATGGGGAGCAGGCTCGGGAGAACACAAGGTCCAATACATTCCCTGCCTTATGGGTGGGAGGGGAAGGGGTAAGGGACAGGTCAAATGACGACAATAGGGATGTAACGGGAAGACGCTTCTCTGCAGTTGGTAGGTTGAAATCACCCAGTAGGATCAGCGGTGTTCCGTCCTCAGGAAATGAGCTGATCAGAGAGTCCAGTTCTTCCAGAAAATCCCCGAGGGTCCCTGGGGGGCGATAAAGTACAATGATGGTGAGAGGTACAGGTTGTGTTATTGAAATAGCATGACATTCAAATGTGGACAGAGCAAGGTGAGTGAGGTTTAACACACGGGCATCCCATTTGGGAGCCATTAGAATACCGGTGCCACCCCCCGTACAGCCCGTTAGGCGGGGACTGTGTGTAAATTTATGAGCCACCGAAAGGGCAGCAGGAGTCGCCGTGTTTTCTGGGGCTATCCAGGTTTCAGTCAGAGCAAGAAACTGACGGAGACAGTATGACCAGGCCTATAAGTTAAGGCATAAGAGCTGGTACTTAAGACAATCAAAATACAGCTTTGAGTCTGCCGGTCATCAAATTATTGTCTCATCAATGCAACAAAAACAAAACAATACGTCACTTTTTTGGGTGAACTACTCCTTCAGTGCACATCTCTGTGACTTTCTTACGGTTTCTGTTGATTGGGATGTGAGATTCAGACTACAATAAATGGGAAATTGTGTTGATATGTATCGATAAAAAAATAAACAGTTGGGCATATTGTATTCAACGATAGCTTTAAGACAAGATCACACATGTTCACGCCTACAAGCAGACAGAAGTCTCACGTTGGTCAAAAAGAAAGTCTGGACGCTTGATCAATCTATTGTAAACCTTTTTGCATGTAACTGTGCTGTATGTGCAATTGTGCATATCGTGTATGAAAACTCTTTTGTTTCCCCCCTGTTGCTTTCACAGGTAGTGAGAGCAACAAAAGACAAGATAAATTGTGAGCAGTTTCACATGGTGTACAACCTCATCATGTTTGAAGAACAGAAAAGGGTGAGGGAGTGCTGCTGTTTTAAGAAAACACTGAACATTCCAATTCTTCTTAAACACTGAACATTCCAATTCCTCTTGCCATGCCATGCCATGTATCATTAACTCTATCATTCTTCCATCTCAGATCCTTGAGGAGTTTAAATTCATCAAGGGGTAAGCCTCTCATAATAAATGCAGATTTATTTTGTGGTTTTCAATTGCTTTGCAAGTTTAATAGTTTTACCTTGGGGCTATTAGGATAGTTGTACCTTATAATTCTTATTTTTGAACACAGAATATTTCATTATATTTATCTCGATTGGACATGTTGATATCATATATTGTGTCCATGGTGGTCTCACTGTATAATGTGTATATTGGATCTTCTCTGTCTTGCAGCACGAATTATCCTGTTTATCCTGAATCTGAAGTTTTGCTCCGTGACTTCCAAGCGTTTCTACATCAGCAGAGGGTAAAGGAACCATCTGTTCTGTTGTATTTAAACCCTATACTTATATTTGACTGGATTCCCAAGGGCTCACTTTTTTTGGGCCAAATTTAGCCTAGGGTGGTACCTGGCAGACATATGAGACAGCCGTTCTCCCAATCTCTCTCTCTCTCTCTCTCTCTCTCTCACTCTCTCTCTCTCTCTCTCTCTCTCTCTCTCTCTCTCTCTCTCTCTCTCTCGTTGTTTCCTTTCCTCTCTCATCCTCAGGAGTCGTGGGCCGGTGATGATGACAAAGTCAGAGAGAAAACCCAAGAAAGACCCAGGAAAGACCTGACTGTCAGTGAGGTGATTTATTTTGTATTAACTTTCTTTTTGTATTCACTTTTTTTTATTGCTGTGTGTGTGTGTGTGTGTGTGTGTGTGTGTGTGTGTGTGTGTGTGTGTGTGTGTGTGTGTGTGTGTGTGTGTGTGTGTGTGTGTGTGTGTGTGTGTGTGTGTGTGTGTGTGTGTGTGTGTGTGCGCGTGCGTGCGTGCGTGCGTGCGTGCGTGTGTGTGCGTGCGCGTGTGCATGTGCGTGTGTGTTTGTTAAAGACATGGTAACTCATAAATCTTATCATGGACAACATTAGTGAGGACCAATTATGAAGATGAAAAACTGGGTGTAGTGCTCATTTTAGAGGCCTGTCCCCTTGAATTTATAGGACCGTGGATAAATGCAATAAGGCAAAGAAGAGAAACTTTCTCTGTCCGTGAATGGTTGTCTACCTCTTTCTGTCTGTCTCTGTCTCTCTCTCAAGCACTGTCAAAGTTGACTCCAGTCTTCTCTATCACTCACAGTTCTTAAGTTTCCTGTTTTCCAAGGAGAACTCCATTTGGGACGAGAAGTTCTCAGAGATCAACAACCAGGGCATGAACAAACCTCTGTCTCATTACTGGATAAACTCCTCGCACAACACGTCAGTACAGACGTCACACACACACACACGCACGCACGTACACACACACGTACACGCACACACAAATCCTAGACATATTATACGGTACAGTTTCCTTTTTATGAGAAATTATTGAGAAATCTAACCTCAATTGAACATGTCTGTCTTCAAGGTACCTGACAGGTGACCAGTTTGCCAGCAAGTCGTCCACAGAAGCCTACGTACGCTGCCTGCGCCTCGGATGTCGCTGCATAGAGTGTCAGTGGAAGGGTTAAAATACAGTATCAGGAAATCGTTTTGTGTTTCTCTCCCGGTGTACAGTTATATCTACCAGCCAGTAACATGAATTAACAAACAATTAAAGCTGAAATCAGTAAGACTGATTTGAACAGGTATATCCCCAGTATATTTCAAGGTATAGTTCCCCAGTATATTTCAGTGCCTCCCCCCCACCCCCCGCCCCCCCCGCTGCACAGAGGCAGCCAGACAGAAATATCAGCTTCAGGCAATGCCTGCCCTATGCTAATGAACAACAAAATCCCTGTTGAAATTCCTGTTTCTTGTGAAAAATAATTGCTGGAAAACTTGCAAACACTGTCACTCTCTATTTTAACATGACAGAGTCAAATGTCATTTTTATTTATACCAACAATACCAACAATGCCTTGCCGATGTCAGTCGAACTTTGGCTCGGCCTAGGACTTCGGCGCTGGGGTCCTGCGCTTGCGAATGACGTCGCACAGTATGGCCGAAAACAGCAGACCTACTAGCTCACAACGCACAAACTACAAATGGAACAAAATGATTCCATTTGTACACTCTCAGAGTTACAGACCCATAAGGGGCCATTTGGAACCGCCTCAAGGTCACTTTGAGACCCACTAGTGTACAGTATAACAGAGTGTGTTTCCAGTGAGCCAACATGCACATACAAGGGAAATCGCGCTCTTTCGAACGACCATCATTTCGACCGGAGGGTTAGCGACTCACTCCACGGAGGTTAGGGTTAGGGTGAGGGTTAGAGTCGGGTGTCGAAAAGATGAGATGTAGTAACAGCGACACGCTCCCGCACATACATCATCAGCAGCACCCTGACTTGACCAGAATGGAACAGAGCCTTTGTTACTATTGGTAATCTGAGTCCCCAGAAGTTCTTAGTATCATTGGTAACACCTTTCATGGAAGTAAGGAAGAGGCTAATTATTTTTCCAACATGGCTGCTGTGCATAAGGCCCATTGAGTTCATTTGAGCAACTGGCCCGGCAGGAGTCACCACATCGAACCCTTATCTTTGTGGTGTGGTGCAGTAACTTTACCCCTGTGCCATGCTCACAACCTGCATGCTGATATAAAATGTATTTATGCTTCCAAATATGTTTTTTTGTGACCGAAGGTCGCATTATACCCTGAAAAACCTTGTCGCTTGTCTGACCTCTGTCCGTCCGTACAGGTAGTGATGTCAGTGTGATGTCACGTGTTTTTCAGTACAGGAAGTGATGTCACGTGACATCACTTTTATGCCCATATATGAGTCATTCTGTACCACATCACTGTGACTCACTGTCACTCTGTGCCACATCACTGCTCTGAAGCTGATTGCATGGCAAAGCGAAAGTTGATCACAGTGATGTGGTACAGAATTACTCATATATGGGCATAAAAGGGATGTCACGTGACATTGTACAGAAAATGGAGGCCGAAAATGAGAATGTTAGGTTACCCCCTTATGCCCATATATGGTGATCCACAGGCATCAAACCAAGGCCCTAACTCACCAAGGCCCTGCTTGCTTTTTATGCCCATATTGTATGTATATGGATACATATTATTATTAATAAAGGATAAAATAAAATAAAAAGTTCATATATGGTCATTCCCAGAATTGGCGTGAGGTCGCATGTCACCCTGAGGTCGCAAGTCACCCTGAGGTGTCTTACTAGTATACTAGACATTGGATTGCATGATTTGAAGTATCCTTTGTATAATTGCAGTGGACTGCTGGAATGGCCCTGGTGTGGAGCCAGTCATCTACCATGGACACACCCCCACGTCTAGAATCCAGTTTGCAGATGTGGTCAGAGCCATCAACGAGCATGCCTTCATCACCTCACAGTTGGTGTCAGAATAAGCCTCTCTCAACTTCAGATATTGTCACCAGTACACTGGAAACAATAATAAGCCCCTTGGACTTTTTGTGTTATCCTTCTAGCATAACCTTTGAACATATACTACCTGTACGTTAACACACTTGTTAATAAAGTAATCAGTCATTCAATGAAACCACCATTCATTGCCCCCTAGGGGTACACATAGGTACTACAAGGGGTAGCCTACTTGAGGGAAAATGGAAAATGTATTTTACTGTTTTGTTTAATGATAAAACATTGACTTATGTATGTGAACGTGCTGCTCCATAAAGCTTTAAACCACATTAAGTACGAATTATTGTTATTGAATAGATTAGAATAGAAAACAGGCTACTTACTTTTATTTTCAATATATTGACATAAAAACTGGACTTTTGATGTCAGTATTTTCTTGTCAAAATGTTGTCGATTAAAGGGGTTACTTGGATTCAGCAATCAGGAAAAGAACCACTGCTCTAACACATGCCTGTGGGCGCACACGCATGCGCACACACACATGCGCGCGCGCACACACACACTAAATAATTGGTTGTTGTTATTCTTATGTCATACCACAGTTACCCAGTGATCCTGTCCATTGAGCAGCACTGCGGCGAAGAGCAGCAGTCTCAGATGGCTAAGATCTTTAAGGAGGAGTTCGGGGAGAAGCTGCTGACCGAACCTGTGGAAGAAAATGCCAAACAACTTCCCTCTCCAACACAACTCATGGACAAGATTATCATCAAGGTACACAGTCTATCTCAGTTTAAGCCTGGGATCAATACCATTTTCGGGTTTCCGATCCGGTCGGGAGTGGAAATAACTTTTTGTAGTTTTTACGTATTTTTTTAGTCAGGTGGCCGGAACCACCGGTGCCGTGCACCTCCAGAATGATTCCCCTGTAACTTGTAGCGCGACTAGTGAGAATAAACAAATTGATTTGCATTATGTGGGGAACAAAAACAATGCAACGCCAACCGGAACTAACCACCGGAACCACAGCTTTTTTAGAACAAGTTTAGAACGGGGAGTAACAATAAACACTAGCCATGGGGAAAATGGAAAATAATCTTAGTAATAGTGATGTGGTGCGAGAGTGCGGTCTAGCCAACACCAACTCAGGACTCCTGGATTGCTGTCCTCCACTGCTCCACACTCTCCTATCCACCTGGTGTTGTTAGCTACGCTGTCACGTCGCAGTGCTTCAATACGTAGGTGGTGCGCTTCTTGCCGTTCCTGATTTATATCGTGATTCTTAATAATACTGCAATTTCCTCCCACCCTCAGGTTACTTTTTATACTATTTATACTATACTATTTTAAACGACTAAGCAATATAAACAATGAAAAGTTGAATGATACAACCAGATAATGTCAGTCAGTCTTTCCGACATGAAAAAAAAAAGATTCAGTACTTAAAATCGGAAAAAAATGTGGCATTTTAAATTGCGATATTTGAGTGAATCGGTTATTTATTTCCCACTCCTCCTAACATACACACGCACGCACACAGGAAAGCACAAGATTCTCTACCCCAACTCCTGTCATGGTGGCCTAGTGGCAAGAGTTAACAGTAAAACCAAAGAACTTGTGATGTTCTGTGTTTGTCTTGCAGCACAAGACAAAGAAGGAAGACGACAGTGGCTCAGCAGCATCCGCCTCCCAGCAACACTCGGCTGCACGTCAGCAAGGCGCTGAGGCCCATGAGGAGGTTGGTGCCTTGCAAAATCCCCTGGCTTCATTTTGTACCTGTTCTGCTGTATTTAGTCCAGGGGTAGGCAACCTAGGCACGGGTGCCAACATTGGCACAGGGTGAGGGTGATCACTGGCACACTGGCATATATGTGAAAGAGAGTTGTGAAAGTTAAGTCCTAACTCTGGCTTGGAAGGGAGTGTGAGAGAAGTTATTGCCACATGCAATGGCAAAACACTTATTGTAATCCGCCATACATAGTTAATAAAAATAATAATGATGCTCATTGTGAAAACTGAGTGTGGCTCTGGGAGTTTTTAAGTTGGCTTTGCGACAACTGCGCCCACTTGCTTATGGTGTGCATTTTGAGTACTTGATGTAGAAAGGGGGTCTAAAATCTCTCTATGTCTGTTGTTCTCTTGCAGGACAACACAAAGAGCATGAAGACTGGTAACCTGCATATCTGGGATCCCATAGAAGAGGTACTGCATAGCACGGCTCGGGACCCATCTCACTGGCTCATTTGTATGGGCCTTAAGTAACTCTACGTTTTTGACGGTCACTTATCTCCGATTAGGGAGTCTTACTGGTTTTCACAGTACAAAATGTTGAGAACCACTGCGCTAACGAAGTGAAACAAGTGCATTTTCTGTCTATGCATTTTAATCTGTGTTGGATTTTCTTTGCAGCGGTGGAACACACACTACTGCATCATCTCAAATCAAAAACTGTATTATGCAGAGGAGGAGGACCAACCGGAAGACCCCAGAGAGGTAAACTTTCATCATAATTTGACTTTTTGGGTATCAGCACTATACATCTGATTTGTCCTGATTTCTTTTTACCACCATAAAAAAGGGCAGATCTACAAGCCCACAATGCGTTATAGGGCTTAAGTGTTTAAATAAATACATTCAAGTAAGATATTCTCAAAAAGAAACTTTACTCAAATCTGTCACTTTTTGAAAAAAAAGAAAAAGAAAGTCAAAATTGATAAGTCGGCATCGGACTCCAAATTCTGGCATTTGTCGGGCTGTACTTTCATCATAAGTTCAATTAGCAATTGTCTTTTCTTCACAGCAAATTCCAGAGTGCTTGTTTAATTGCTACCGAAGGTCGCAGTTTACTATGAAAAAACGTCACAGCTTGTTCATGTTCGCCCGTTGTTTTACGGTCTATGGGTTTGTCGCTCGGTCTGATATCACTGTGATGTCAGGGGAACCACTCTAACAGAATGAGTTTGCCACTCTGCTCTGACATCATTCTCTGGCTTCACTGTGAAGTCACACTAACAGAATCCATTTCATGCCCATATATTTAGTTCCCTGATGTCATCAATATTAATGATGCCCTGTGATGCCAGGGGGAACAAATACCTTTTATGCCCATATATGGAGATGCCAGGGGAACAAATCACTTTTATGCCTATGGGGCTTTTAAGCCGTGACATCATTTTGTAGTCAGACCTCCAAACAGATTTATTATCAATATCTGTCCCTCGCTATTTCAACAGATCCGAAACAAAAATATCGACTAAAGTATTAATTCTACCACTTTCCTTTCAACAACAAAGAGAAGAAAAATTAGTAAATAGTAAAAATAGTAAAAAGATTCACGGAAACTGGGGGCAAAAGTTCTCCTCTGCTTACAAAATGATGTCAGACTTAACAGCCCCATAGAGATCCCTGATGTCCACATCACTATGGCGCTTGTCGCACTGAGGTGTCTTACTAGTTATTATATACTGTATGTATAATTATAGTAAATCATCTGTGTTGCACTTATACTGACGCAATGATCCATCCTAAACCCTTCTTATTCCACACATCTTCTTTCACAAACCAGTTCAACTTCTTATTTTCTTATTTCCCTTATTTCACCTCCCGTTCACGTCTTGCCATTATCCCCTCCTCCTTTCTATGTCTTACCTAAATTTCAGCGCCACCATTCGGAGCCGTGGTTCCACGGCCGTGTACCAAACGGCAGGCAGAGGGCTGAGAGGCTGCTCCATGAGTTAAGTGGCAGAGATGGAACCTTCTTGGTCCGAGAGAGTGAAACATCTGTCAGAGACTGCAGTCTCTCCTTCTGGTACTATGTCTACTTGATTCATTTTTATAGTGTAACTTGAACTGAATATTAAGGAGTGCACGCTGATATGATATGTTTACCAAACAACATGAATCCAGGTACAATGTACAATTTAGCAGGCGCTCTTAATCCAGAGCGGTTTACAATAAGCAAGATACATCAACATCAATACATCAATGCATAGAAATAGCAACCTTGGTAGACCAAACACCTATTCAGTAAAAACTTTCTTTAAAAACCCAGAAAAAAAGGTTACAACTTTTTAATTTACTAAACATTATGGCTTATTAGCAGAAAATAACCTGTGCAGGCTGTGTTACCAATGGTGTATATAATAAGTAGTTTGGGAGGGGCTTATTGTCGGTATCAGCCAATAACATGTGGGAGTTTGTCCCCGCTACACTGTTAAAAACATTACACGTGAGCTACTTAATAAAACTAGAAAATATTGTTCCTTCGAAACAATTGTGGGCTCGCTTCAAGCCAGAAAACAATGCCTATAAAAGTACAAAATGTCAAGATCGCAGGCAGTGCTCACTTTGACGTTACTGACGTCAAAGATTGGTCCATTTTGTTCCAAAAATGTGTTGTGCAAAAGTTGACCCGCTGGTGGCGCTATAACAGGCCAATGTAAGAAGGGTGGTATCTGTTCCTTGACCTATTGGGAATGTGCTTGCAAGATTTCACGCACATTGCAGGCTGTGTTCATGATTTGAGGTGTTTTTGGCTTTGGCCACTTTATCGCTGCTTGCAGCTATATTTATTATTATTATTATTATTATTTGTGCGTGTGCACTTCATAGTTACATTAGATAAAGGTCCTTAGATTGTGTGTAGAATGTTTCATGCAAATTCCTAAAAAAATCCTAACGGGTTTAAGCGTTTCACAAACTGCTCAAAATGATATAGCGCCCCCCTTTGGCCAATTGGAGTAAGATTGGTTTTAGTGATATTTGGACTAACACTACATTTTTGCCAAATGCCATGAACATGTTACTTTGCATGTATGATTTAGAGGCAGAAGAATAATTTGCATAAAACTGCAATATTCATTGAATTATTAAAAAAGCATGTTTCAATTTAAAAAAAAAATCCGATCTGACAGATCTTTAGATATTGGTCCAAAGTTCATGTAAAAAAAGTTTTGTGGACGTGACGCGAAAATTCCAAATAAAAGCGGGTTTAAGCGTTTTACAAACTGCTCAAAATGGCGGAAAATCTAAGGGCGGAGCTTACTTAACAAAGACACAGATGTCTTCCGCTTGAGTCAAAGCACGCGTGTAAGCAAGTTGCATGTCTTCAAACAAAACGAGGCATGACTTATGCCCCTTTAAAGTTTGAATTTTCAAACGCTTCGTATAGCGCCCCCCCCCTTTGGCCGATTGGAATAAAATTGGTTTCAGTGATACTTTGACTAACCCTCTACATCTTTGCCAAATGCCATGAATGTGTAACTTTGCATGTATGATTTAGAGGCCGAAGAATAATTTGCATAAAACCGCAATAACGATTGAATTATTAAAAAAAAATATTTCACTTTGAAAGAAATCCGACCAGCCAGTTTGACCGTATAGGTCCAAAGTTCATGTGAAAAAAAGTTTTGTGCGCGTAACGCAAAAATCCCAGGAGGAGATAGATTTTTACAGTTTTTCATATAATTCAAAATTCTGGGGGATCTAAAGGTCAGAGGTTAAAAGTCAGAGCGTAAAAGTTGTTCGGCATGAGGAGACGCATACGTGTATACAGGTTTCATGGCTGTACCTCAAACAGAGCATGAGCTCTATCTGTTCAAAGTTCGCACTTTCGAAGGCTTCCTACAGCGCCACCATTTGGCCGATTGCTGTAAAAAATAATAGAACACTTCGCCACTGTAAGCTGAACACATTGATGTTTTTATTTTCATTTTCTGTCTAAGTATGTAGGAGTAGAAAGGAACCGAAGTTTTGAGGAGATCTGTTGACTGACTGACTGCTATGCCTGCCTGATAGATAAATAATGACAATATCTAAAGTGTGCTCGCCTTACAGGCGAGCCCACAATGATGGCAACTATTTACAATCAATTTAGTCGGGGGATATCTTAAAAAGTCCTGGAATAAATTCCTTACCAAAACATTTCTTCACCAATGTGTTTGTAAAGGTGTCTAGTAACACATCTCACAAAGACTGAAATTCAGTTTCCCTAGGAAAATCTTTGACAGCTAGGGCAATTCTGGGTCTCATTCACTCACTACACACTACTATACGGGAAAAAATCACTCCCAAAAATATGCTTTAAGTGGGATGTGAGGGGTCTAACTAGGTGTTTTTAATTATTCTGAATCCATTGCAAGCATTTGTTTTGCACAAAAAAACATTAATTGGGCTAAAAACAGCCCATAAAATGATGGTTTAGTGATGAGTCATCACTTTTCACAGTGGTATGGGGATCCATTTCTAGCCCAAGGAATGTTTTTGGTGCAAAACAAAAGCTTGCAATGGATTCAGAATAATTAAAAACACCTAGTTAGACCCCTCGCATCCCACTTAAAGCATATTTATTGGGAGTGATTTTTCCCCCTATAGTGTATATAGTGAGTGAATGAGACCCAGAATTACCCTAGCTGTCAAAGATTTTCCTAGGGAAACTGAATTTCAGTCTTGGTGAGATGTGTTACTAGACACCTTTACAAACACATTGGTGAAGATTTTTTTTGGTAAGGAATTTATTCCAGGATTTGACACTATTTCTAAAGATATCCCCCGACTAATTTCATTGAGTAAATATTATTGGCTTGTAATTACGTAAATATAACTCATATTAGATCATTTAATGTAATGCATTTAATATGAGTAATTTAAACTGAAAATAACTACATTAACACTTAAGCAAAAATATTGTGATCATACTAATCAAAAATATTGAGTTAACCTACCTCTGTGAGTAGTACTAATACAATTTAAGTTAGTTCAACACATTTAACAGTTTTACTGCCAGATTTATTATTTATTTATTGGGGCTGGTGCCAGCAAAAAGCAGCTTACCTTTGCAATGTTATAGAAAAAGATCTATTGATTATTTCCAAACGATTTTTTTTCATTGGACCTATTATATGTTTACTTAGCCAAGCTGGCGGCAGAGGGCAGCCTTATGCAAACAATGGATGTGAAATGGCCCTCCCCTATTTCCGTTGTTCAGAGCATAGACGTGCATAATCTAGATCAGGTCCACAGAGAACAGCCAGGAAGTGAATTGGACATCATTGATGTTTACGTGTGGTGGAGATTTGAAAGCAGCATTACGGGAGATGTTTTTACTGTACACACCCGCGCAACCCCTCATCAGCTTACAGTCATCAAACAAGGTAAAAGAACGAGCGTTCGTATTGGCTTTGAGCCGCGTTCAGAATTGGGACGAGCGTTAACTTTCGAAGCGGTAAAATAGTTAATATTTAAACTAACATAAAAGCTAAAATTGGAATGATACAGAAAAGATTAGCATGGTTCAATGAAGAGATGGACGTGCTAATCTCCTCTGAATCATTCTAATTTGACTAATGTCAATTGTCAACAGCATTATAAGAATAGTTACTAATCTGTCTGTATTAATCCAATTTGGGAAATGTCAACATTATTGAACATAATTATGTTCAATTTCTATACAATAATGTGAGCATTATATAATTGGAACATTACATAGAAGATTAGCATGGCCAGCTCCCAGTACATGCCAATGTACCAGACGACGCACCCAAGCCTAACTGGCGCCATGATACTCATCCGCTGAGTTGGCGGTGTCCGGGATCTATCTATCTATCCCACGGACTCGTGCTCCAAAGGCAAGAGCTCTACTGACTGAGCTACCTGGACACATCACTGGTGTGATGAGGGAATTGAATTAGTATGTGTGTCTGATATGTTACATTTATTTGTGTTCATATATCCATAGGCGCAGTGGGCGTGTCCATCACTGTCGTATTCAATCTGGTCCAGAGGGCTACAACTTAACGTCTCAACGCCACTTCTCAGACATCTACACTCTGATCCAGCATTATCAAGACATCCCCATGGTGTACCCAGAGTTCCAACTGTGTCTCACAGATGCCATGCCTCAGCCTGACCCACACCTGAAAGAGGGGTAAGTCAAACAGTAGTTAACCGCACGCACAGGCCATGGTGAGTCCGGCTTTGTCGAGCTTCTACAGTATACGGTCGCTTCACCCATTTTTTACTCTGTAAAGCTGCTATGTGACATTAAAGCTGACTCTGATTCTGGTTTGACAGTTGGTTCTACAGTGACCTGAGCAGAGGCCAGGCGGAGGAATACCTGATGACAATCCCCAGAGATGGAGCTTTCCTCATCAGACAGAAAGAGGGAGAGCCAGTCTCCTTCGCCATCACCTTCAGGTACAGTCAGTAAGGCCTCCACATGTGGCGAGGTTAAAAAGTATTAAAAATAGAAGTTGCCAACAACGCCACCTGGAGGTTATGAGCCCAGGAACTCACTTAAAATCTCAATAATTTACAAAAGGCAAACAGGTTCTTTAAAACAGGGTTGAGCAGAGTTAAAAACAACAAACCAAGGCTTACAAAATACAAGGTTTATTACAACAAATCACAAGTGTATTAAAACAATGAACCAGCTTCTTGACTTCCCATTAGTGTAAAATCCCATGTAGTGCGTTTAAAAAGGCAACAGTCCTTCAGTCTCCCCCAGACTCTCAACAGGTCTCCTTTATGGGGTCAAACAAAAATAATCCAAATCAGTTTACACCGTTTTACAAATTATACACACCATCCACAATCACTGCACACAAATAATAAGAACTCAAGTAGTTTTAAAAAGTAAAAGTAATAAAAACATGCAATGATCTATAAAAACGTGCAAATCAAAGTTAAGACAGTGTTTCGATGACTTGATTAAATGTCCCAAATGGAGCCCTTTCAGTGAGCAATACCACTAACTAGAAGAAGTGCTCTTCCGAGCACATGTCTCCACCAGGCCACGCGTCCTGGTGGTGCTATAATAGGCAAATGTAAAAAGGGTGGCATGTGTTCTTCACCAATCTTAGACCTTTCATGGCGCCACCATGAGGCTGATTTGAACATTTTGTAGTGTAATTTCTTCCTTGGCCTTTTGCGAATGTGCGTGCACAATTTCATTACAATTGCACGCTGTGTTTGATTTGAGGCATTTTGTTCGAAACGGATCAATCCTGCAAAGTTTGGAGGCCAATCTTAGCCAATCAGGATGGAATGTTAAATATGGGTCAGATCCGTCTTGATCATATGACTGTAGAGATACTGTGTACTGATTTGTGTTAATTGTGGGTAAAATCTGAAGGAGTAATATCTAAAAATGTGTCTTACATAAGTCGGTCTCCTGGTGGCGCTATATAAAAGGCTGATGTGAAAAATGCAAGGAAATGTTTTTTCCTTGGCCTATAGGGAGTGCGCTTACAAAGTTTGAAACTGATCGGTGGAGTTATAGGTAAAACCACAAATTGGCCTGCCACCATGAGGCTGATTTCCGAAATTTGATGTGGCATTTCTTCCTCGTCCTAGTGGGAACGTGTGTGTGCGATTGCGTGATAATTGCACTCTGCGTTTGTGATTTGAGGCATTGTGTCCAAAATGGACCAATCTTACAAACTTTGAAAGCCAATATCAGCCAATCAGGATGGAATATGGACAATCAGACAGATCTGTGTCGATCAAATGACTGTAGAGATACTGTCTACCGATTTGCGTGATTTTTGGACAAAATCTGTAGGAGTAGTGTACAGAAATGTGTTTTGCAAACATCGGCCTCATGGTGGCGCTAGAACAGGGCCATCTGAAAAATGTGGGCCAGAGGTTCTGAATTGGCATCCAGGGAGTGTGTGTGCTCATTTTGGCAGCGACCGGGCCAACGGCGCCGGAGATTAGCAGTACATCAACTTGGAGGACGGACGGACGGACGCACGGACGCACGCACGGACAGGGGCGAAAACATACTCTCCCTCAGCCTTCGGCTGGTGGAGACAATTAAAAGGATAACACTAAAATGACAAAAATTACTAAAAACAGCACAGCAAGCACCGAATGTAGATTGCAGAGTCATAGAGGGGCACTTAGCTCGTAAGAGGGGCAAGTCTTGACTTGGCCCCTCTGCTGAGTTGATTTGGCTTCCCCTCTTTCACTCTGGTCGCCCATCCTGGGGAAATGGCACCACCGCTGCCGTCTTTTTAAAATATATATATTTTTCAACAGGATTTAAAATGAGCTAAATCTGGGAAAAATATTAAACCCTAGTCTGTGATGAATCTGATGATGATCCAGCCAGGGACTGTGAATAGAACTTTCTGTTAGTAAAATCCATCAAAAGTACTGTACAACACAACGGAAAACTATTGCGACGTGACCGCAAGTTAACTTGTGGTTATAACGACACGTTGAGGGACAGTTGTTTACTAAATGGTTTTTGGATGTCAATGTGCCTGTTTTCAGCTGTTTTTTTGTGTCATGACTCCATGGTTTTCGCCCGAACCCGAAATGCTTCTATAGTTTAGCTTTTAATTTAGCTGGTGGTGGATAAAGCTTTCCCTCCTCTTTCTGCTGCCGTGCTGCGGGTGTTGTGTTGTAACTTGATCTGACATAATCGCTGTGTGCTATATGGGTAGCGGGGGTGGGCCATGGGGCGGGTGCACAGATCGGTGAACCAATAGGATATCCCGGTTGTTTTCAGCAGATAATTTGAATCCGCCCCTCTAGACCAAAATCAGCCTGCCATAGGGCAGGCTAGTGGTATATATTATTATGCCATAATGCATTCAACCCTGAGAACCTTTTGAGTCAGTAGATGACACACATTGACAGTGTGTGTAGCTCATAGAACTATAACCCTCTTAATTGATATGGATCTCCTCCCACTACAAAGCTGAACTCTTCTAATACGATCCCTCAGGTCTTCTAGTGCTGACCTGCTCGAAGTGCCTAGAATGACATACAACAAAATACAGTGAAACAGCATTCTGCTTCTACGGGCTGGCGGCTTATAATACTGTGTAAGACTCTGTGGACAGCTCTAACGCACAGCTCATTACCTATGTCCGCCAGGCCGAAAAGGCATGTCCGAGCCCGAGACTATGATTTCGCCCCTGTCCATCCATCTGTCAGTTCGTCAGTCCATCAGTGTGTGTGTCCTTCTGTCTGTTTGTGGACAGCTAATCTCCGGCACAGATGGCAGCAAAACCGTGCAAACACACTCCCTGGGTGGCAGAGCTGAACCTCTGCCCCCAATTTTTCACATGGGCCTGTTATAGCGCCACCAGGAGGTGGATTTGTGCAAAACACATTTTTGGTCATTGCTCCTACAGATTTTTTATAAAAATCATACAAATCTGTACACAGTATCTCTATAGTCATTAAACAAAACGGGTCTGTCCGATTTTTCATATTGCCCTTCATTTTTCAGATCTTCTTTTAGTCCAGTCATTTTAGGGTTAGACCTAGAACAAATTGCAATAGTAGCAAACTCAACTGATTTTGTATCCTCATTATGTCCTTAGTGAGGGAAAAAAAGTCCCAAGGAATCCCACCGGGGCAAAGTTTTGAAAACGACCTATCTACCTTCACTTACTATACACTACAATATAAAGGAAAAAATTACTGGAAAAAAATCTGCTTTAAGTGGGATATGAGGGGTCAAACTAGGGCTTTTTAATTATTCTGAATCCATTGCAAGCATTTGTTTTGCATGAAAAACATTCCTTGGGCTAAAAACGGACCCCAAAAGACTGAAAATTGATGAAAATTGATGAAAATTCACATTTGAGTGGCCATTTCTGGCCCAAGGAATGTTTTTCGTGCAAAACAAATGATTGCAATGGATTCAGAATAATTAAAAACCCCTAGTTTGACCCCTCATATCCCACTTAAAGCAGATTTTTTTTCAGTATTTTTTTCCTTTATATTGTAGTGTATAGTAAGTGAAGGTAGATAGGTCGTTTTCAAAACTTTGCCCCGGTGGGATTCCTTGGGACTTTTTTTTCCCTCACTAAGGACATATTGAGGATACAAAATCAGTTGAGTTTGCTACTATTGCAATTTGTTCCAGGTTTGGCCTAATTTTGGCCTAAAATGACTGGACTATTTTTATAGTGCCACCAGGAGGCCAACTTATGTAAAACACATTCTTTGCTATTACTCCATCAGATTTTCCCCAACAATCACGCAAATCACTACACAGAATCTCTATAGTCATGTGATCAAGATGTCTGATATATCACACATATTCCCACTGGGTCAAAGAACACATGCCACCCTTTTCACATTGGCCTATTATAGCGCCACCAATACACCTGACCTGGCGGAGACCTGTGCTCGGAAGTGCATTGTTTCTAGTTATTATTATTTTTTGCATCGTATTGAAGCTTTGAATTCATGGTGATTTTTCTTGTTTTTGTTACATTCCTAAAAATGTTTCCTCACTCACTTGTCCCTCAGAGGAGAAGCTAAGGTGAAACACTGTCGCATCCAGAAAGAGGACACCATTTACCGCCTGGGCTCCACCATGGAGTTTGACAGCCTGGTGGAGCTGGTCAACTATTTCAGGAAAAAGCCACTGTACCGCAAAACCAAACTACGTTACCCAGTCACCCCTGAGCTGGTGGAGCGCTTCAGCAAGGTGAGAGAGCATGCAGGTGTGCAGGGAGGGAAGACACTCAGACACGCCCACTAACTAACTGCTTGTATAACTCTGTCTCTGTAGGAGAAGGAATGTGCTTCTCTCTATGGCGACAACTTATATGTGGACCCCAATGAGACCAAGGCTGATCCATCCATGGTATGTACACAACAGTGACTGCTTATTAATTATGTGTATGTATTCTCCTCTATTCTTTTTCCTTAATGATAGATGGTGTGTGTGTGTGTGTGTGTGTGTGTGTGTGTGTGTGTGTGTGTGTGTGTGTGTGTGTGTGTGTGTGTGTGTGTGTGTGTGTGTGTGTGTGGGTGCGTGCGTGCGTGCGTGCGTGTGTTTGCGTTCTAGACTCCAAATACTTTCAGAGCCCTGTACTCCTACCAGGCCAAGAATCCAGATGAGCTCAGCTTCAGTGTAGGAGATCTGATACACAACATGTCCAAAGACACTGGATTTGAAGGATGGTGAGGCCATCCTACACATGACACAGTATAGCACTGTATTCCAGTATAAGTACCAAAACTTTTTTATAGATCTTTGCTGACCATGTCATCATGATGCTTGACTGTTGTACACGGCTGTTTATTCTGCAGTGATGCTCGACCTCTTGAGTTAGTTGCCTGCGTCTTGTGACAGTTGTGTATAACGTGACTACAGGCGATAACAACAGTTCAGATGTTCCATTAACCATGATAGTTTGTTATCATTGAGCCAGGTGCAGATCATATTGAGTTCAGAGCTAAATGCCTTTTCAACCTGCAATTTGTCCCTGTCATAGGAGAGCCGAGTATCCGCGAACAGGAACAGATTGTGAGCTTGTAGATCAGCTATTCTCGGTTATCAGTCATTTTAAGATAAAAGTGTATTTGAAGTGATCAACCAGCATTATAATGTTTAGAAACATCTTCCATAAACATGAATGGTTTCAGAAATGTCATAAAAAGCAAAGGTTAACCCCTCAGATCTGTGATTTCTGTTTGGCTGTTGAACAGCAGCAACATAGGTTTGGAATGATAATACCTAAACATCACCATTAAACTTTCAGTCATGATATTATGGGTGTGTTCGGAAATGCTCACTCAACGCACTGGTGTGCCATGTTGTCGTTTGTTTATTCAGTGCACTCAGTGTGGTATCGTTCGAATATCCAGTGCGCTGCTCCCCCCCCCCCCCCCCCCCCAATTGGAGTAGGAATAACAAAATGCACTATTTGCGTCTTGATTGGTCCTTTGGGCTTTATTGTTACACACACATCAACAGTAAACTAACAGCAGGTAGGCCACTGTTATGAATTAAATTACCTTTCAATAGCAACGTTACGTTAGTAACTGCTGCTTTTCAGAAGGTTCTCCTTCAGAGTTCAGAGTGAAAAAGCACACCACTACCTCTTAACTGGTCGTTCGTAAATAAGCCACACTGAATGCACTCACTACACTGGGCACACATTTCCGAACGCACCCTTTATTTTGCTTTATTCCATTCACACGCCTCTCTACTCTCCTACTCTCTGCAGGTGGAAAGGGGACTGTCACGGAAAGCTGCAGCGTTTTTTCCCATCGGCCTACGCACAGAAGGTATACATTAGAACTTTTCATTTTCTTTTTTTAATTATTCAATTTCTTTTTAAGCAACCTTCATTTGATGTAATGTGTGCTGTGTGGTGCAACAGGAACAGGACAACCCCTTGGGTACGCGCTGCAAAGGTGTGGTCGACATCACAAAGTGCAAGGTCCAGAGCGATAAGCAAGGTAATACATCAGTACATCCACATCAATACATCAAATGGAAAGAAATAGTAGGCAAATCTAAGAAAACAGGCAGACCGAGCACTTATTCAGTAAACTTAATCACAAATTATAATGTAAAAATGTAAAATGCGATCCAAATTACTTGTGGTCATTGTGGTTATTTCTTCAGCTTCAAAGTTAGTATTTTTTTATTGGATTGTGTTTACACAACGTCCTGAGACCAACCAAACCGCTGTTTTGACCTCACAGGCACCCTTACTTGTCAAACCGACCCCTCCCTCCCCTCCCTTTCTAGCCTCTCCTCTCCCTGCTCTGGTGCAGAGCAGAAGTCGTTTGACAAGTAAGGGTGCCTGTGAGGTCAAAACAGCGGTTTGGTTGGTCTCAGGACGTTGTGTAAACACAATCAAATAAAAAAATACTAACTTTGAAGCTGAAGAAATAACCGCACTAGTATAAAGTCTATCTACTCTGTTAGTTATGAGAGGGCCCGCAAAATCTAGCAACAAGGGCAGCCAAAATCTAGCAACAGGGGCAGCTATGAAAAAAATCGACTAAAGCAGGTATAAAGGGGTATGATAAAAGACAGATTTAACCCTATACTATGTGTTTTGGTCTGGATAAAACCAGACGCTCCAAACCTTCAGAGTATGACTCTCTCCTTGCCAGTATCTCTCAGTAACATGGCATGATTCATAGCAGCCCGTGGTTTATGGGGAATAGCAATGATTGCTTTATTTTTTGTGTAACCACTCAAACGCACACTGCGCCGTCACCATAGAGAGTTTAGGTTTAAATGAATATATTTCATTTGTGATGATGGCTGGTGTGGTGTCAACTCAACTCATGTAGGCTGCGAGCTTACTTTACGGAATAAATGGTAATGGTTCCACAGTGAACCAAAATGCTGCTGGGCTTGCGTGTGTGCGTGCGTGTGTGGTCTGTGTGGGACGCGGACATGGGAGTGAACTTGAAGCGTGCAAAGTAAACTCTTCTATTGGCTTTTCTTTTGTTGTTAGGTCGTATTCGGGTTGTTCTAGACATAAAATCGGGGCGCTACGGGAATAATTAAGGGCGTGTTATTTAAATTCACCCGGCATGCTGGGATCATATGTACGCCAGGTAGCATTATTTCATAAATGCCACTGCAACGTTGGCCCACACAAATTTGAGAAAGAAAATAGGCTGCTTTTTACACTCCATTGATAAATGAGGGCCTTTAGTTTTTAAAAGTGGACATATTTGCTTTTCCTCAATTCATTCCTTCCTTCCTTCCTTCCTTCCTTCTCTCTCCAGTGAAGAACGGGAAGGATCATGTGATGACTCTGCAGGACTTGAAGAATAACAGTCTGCAGTTTGACTTGGCAGCAGACTCAGTGGAGGAGCTTTATGAATGGTACAATGCGGCCTGGTCCCATTCTGATGACTTTCAGATCAACCAGCAGTTACCACACAAACCAGAGGCTAGTATTTTATTTTACACCATGCACAAATACACCCATGTACTGACGTCCACAATCACAACACCAGAGGGAGCTCCTCTAATGACGTTCAACCCAGATGTGGCTCAAACAAGGGGTTAAATTTGTTCTACTGCTATGCCACACACATGTGAAATGCCCTACTGTACCAACGGTCTTAAAAAAAAGTCTCTCTCCTTCAAAACCGCTCTAAAAGAGCACTTACTGGTGGCTGCAATTCTGAACTGGCCCCTGTAAGAAATCAAAGCCTATACCACCCCCTGACTGAAATGTACTTTCCTGTGGTTGTTTTTGCAAACTGTTAATAAAGTAATCAATCCATCAATCCATCAAGTAGCAAGTCTGTTTGATGACATAATGTATCATTAGGGGGAAAGATTGACATAATTGGCATAAATGTAAGGCGCTGTAAAGTAATGTAATTCAGGGGTGCTGTGGATGAAAAATAGGGGGGGCACTATATGCAAAAGGTTTAATCATAAATTGCAGAAACATGATTTTACCGATCTTCACCAGATTAGGTACACATGATCTCGGGAGCGATGTGACAGTGAGTGTAAAACGGGTTACAGATATACAGTAATGCATACACAACTAGAATGAGGGGCTTATTTTAACAAACAAATATGACAATCAACTGAAGTATATTTTAGACTATGAGTTTAACTATTTCTCAACCGTGTTGCTTGGAGAGAAGATAAGCAGAGAGGCAGGCAATTGCAGGCAGGCAGGAACGCAGACGGAGCAGAGATGGTTCAGAGTTTCCAGCCAGGTTTGTTTATTGTAGGATGCGTGAAGCCATGGTACAGAGCCAACCATCGGCCCTTCGGCGTCCGGCGGAGAAGACCCCAAATACATTATTTTGCTCAGTCTTTATACATTTCTAAGACACATTCTGTCGTTCTATTGGTCCAGACCTCCAGACATGTTGATTAGATTGGCATCTCCTCAATACACTTGTGGCCTTGTGGCAGATGGCCCTGTTGACTGTAAACAACCTATCAATAGCTAATCAGAGCAGGTGACATTCTACAGTACAGAAAGACAGGGACCTGTGACTTTGCCCCACCCAGGAGCCCTGGGGGGTGAATGTAAATAAGCTCCCTTTGTTGCAGCAAGAGACAGACCTGATTGAGTTAACCAGCCTCCTGTTTCACTGCTGACAAATGTACAGATACAGTACACAATATGTGAATATGGTTTCATAATATACGACACAACCTCACATTTTAACATGTTTAGGGGCCACTATTGACAGGGTGCCACAGATGCGAGAAGTTTAACCATAAACGCTTCTACTTTTCCTTGCAGATTCCTCTGGTCCCGACAACTGTGGCCAAAACTTGCACCGTAACGTATTCATATCGTATCTGTAATGTAAACTGTAATTCATGTTGTACATTAATTGGTCATCTGTTATTGATTCCAATGTAGTGATCCTGTTCACAGTTTTTTGTTTTGTGTATTCCTATTCTTATTTAAATATCATGTTTTCCTTTCAACAGAACAAAGGAAAATCAAGTTTGAAGGAAAAGTTTAGTCGACTTAAAGGTAGTGTCAGACGAAGTCATGGCAGTGTTGAGGTGATTTAGTTTTTATTGAGCTGCTTTTTATTTCCTCATTGCATGTTGCTAGTATGCAGTATATCTTTCTCTATGCAGTTTCATGCAGCTGTCAGAGCTGTTTTAATTACAGGAAGTGATTGCTTTTGTTCTCTCCAATTTCAGACCGTTTCCAGTGATATGTCGGGTCTGGCGGTCTATTGTCAGTCCCGGGGATCCAAGGGATTGGATTGGGAGAAATTTGGTAAAGCACACGCAAGCATGCACACACACACACACACACACACACACACACACACACACACACACACACACACACACACACACACACACACACACACACACACACACAAAGCAGACTTACTATAAGAAAGGACAGCACAATGTATTACATCATAGGTATGCCGACGAACTAAACCGAACCTTAACTATAACCCTAACCTCAGTAAAAATATGCCTAAACCTAACCCTAGCCTCAGTAACCGTGACGTGGGTGATTATCTATCCTGCCGACGCTGGTGAGTATCTAACCTGCCGACGCGGGTGATTATCTAACCTGCCGACGCGGGTGATTATCTAACCTGCCGACGCTACTTGGAACAACGGACCGGCGGAACAATGAGCGGACCCCCTAGGATGATAGGTAAACCAAGAACCTATCATCGGTCTAACAGTAGAATAACTAAGGTATCATTACTGTATAACACCCAATTAATTTTATTACTGCAATCTGATAAATATGATGATGGCATTCAATGGAAGGCTTTTTTTTGGTAAATAAAACACAAAATAGACATGACTTGAGCAATCTGAACCTGAGACAATGGCAGAAAATGAACTCTCAAAGCCATGACTCTGTGGCTTAACTTTTACTCAGTAGTGGAAAAGTAAAGGTTGCAATACTGCAATGAAGAGCTAGCCTACTCTGTTACAAGTAGAAGTCCTGTATTCAACATTTACTCGAGTAAAATAATAAGTATTGGTATCAAATGTATTGTTTTGGTATGAAAGCCAGCATTCTTAATCCTATATCATACAAAACAAACCGTGTGTAAATTGGTCCAGAACTCACGAGTTGGGTTGCTTTTCATGGGGAAATCTCGCTTTTGTGAACGACCATCATTTCGACCGGAGGGTTAGCGACTCACTCCACGGAGGTTAAGGTGAGGGTTAGAGTCGCGTGTCGAAAAGATGAGATGTAGTAACACCGACACGCTCCCGCTTTTCATGGCTCAATAAGTTTGGTTTATACTTCGATGTATGGCGGTATCACGCATCCAACATTGGCGATCTGCAAGCCCAGTTGTGTGCTTGTAAATCGCAGATACCGTCGTTCGTCGAAGCATAAATCAGTATAGACATAACAGGCATAGAAGGAGGAAGGGAAGCTCACCAGTTGTAATGAGCTGCAGCAGTCAGTGCAGTATAGGGTTGCCAACTCAAATAAGGGACACTTCGGCGGTCTGCCAAAAATGAGGGGGTTTTGGGGGGGTAAAAAACCCTGAAATGCATAGAAAACAGCATTTTGGCTATAACCCACAATACAAACACAACATGGCTTACATACCTGCATTAGGCTACTACATCACTACAGTTTTTGTTGTTCTGCTGTTATTTTATATATACCACTGCATTGTCTGGGCTCGCTTAGTTGGCAGACAAGATAGGCTACTGTAGTGCTCCCAGGAATACCATCCCATGGCTTATTTTCTGCTTGCTTGCCTGTCTTTTCTCCTTGTTGGTTATCATGGATTCATGTCTGTTTGTACACAATCTTATGTCACACGTGTTTTTAAGACATTAAATAATGTTCTGAGATGAGTACTGTCGCTCGCTCACACACAGGCAACTTGTGGACTGAACCTACAGCCTATGGGATTGATGACTGGTGTGTTCACTGTGTTGCCAAATTTTGCGAGAGGAATAAGCAACCAGATCTATGAAAACAAGGCTTAAATAAGTGAATATAGGCCACGTGAGGTCTTTAAACCTATATACGTTGGATATTTGAAAGTGGCCGAGCCGATCTATAAGCTCACCACCGCATCCACCATTATTTAGCCTACAAGCAACTTTCCATAAAAACAAGCTCAACGTGGCTTATAATAATCAGACATGGCAACACTCACCATGCGTTGTTCCTCCACTATGCAGTCAGTCAGTCACTGAGACTAGTAGGGTCTCATCTTGGTGCATCCAACGGTATGCAAGAATGAAGACCTATGCTTCACATGAGCGTCACATATTGTGAAAACAAATCCCCCCTATGTTTTTATTACATTTTTTGTGCCCCGGGCCACAAGTGGCCGCTAGAGTGCCAGAAATCTCTCTATAGACCTTCGCTCTAGTTTCCGTCGACACTGTCCCAAGTGCCTTGGGATTTCACTCCAGCCAATGCTATGTGGGACGAGAGGAGGAAGCTAGCTGACACGTAGCCAAAATGCTAACCCCTTTAGAAGCCCGATCTAAAGCTATTTCAGTCGCAAAAAACTTTCTCTTTGGGTCTGGGAACACAATCCGGAGAAAATCCTGTCTAAAGATGTGATTTATTATTGGAGTGGGCGGCGCGATGCGGCCGTTAGCGCGACTACGGCCCGTGTATGGCCGAGTGTTGGCCCGGACCATGGATGGACGTTTAGACCGGGGCTTCGTTGAGGCCTCCGATTAAATAATTAATTTTATTAAATATCCCGGACTACTTCGGGATAGGCACCCCGGAATACGTCGCGCCGCCGACAGTATAGATTGAGGTTTTTTTGGGGGGCTCTAAACTTTATTTTAAACCATTTTCAATGGAGTAAATCGTGGGACCATCTAGCGTCTCTCGTTGGTAAGCGCTGGACGAGCAAGGACCACCCACGTTGCTCCAAGCAGCTCGGGGTAAGTAAAATAGCAAATAAAATATTGTATTGGATTGAAATAAAGCCAAACTTGTTCGGGATAGGCACAAAAAGGGTTAATAAATATATATAAATATCAGTAGCGAGGGAATCCCGGGACCCCCCCCAAAGGAGCGGTGGTCCGCGATAGGCACCGCGGGTGGTTGGCCGCCCTGCGTCGCCGGCGGCCGTCCCTCGCCGCCGGCGACGGACCCCGCAGGGCGGCCAACACACAGACCTCCGCTGCCCTTGCCGCCGGACCCCCGCTGTGGTCGCCCCATGGTCGCCCCCCCCCCCCCCCCCCCCCCCCCCCGCTGTGGGGGGGGGGGGGGGGGGGGGCTCTCGCGGACCACCGCTCCTCTGGGGGTTCCCCAGGATTCCCTCGCCACTGATATTTATTATTAAAAGTTATTTTTTAATTATTAAGAAACATTTTATTTTTCTGGAATGGTATTTTACAGGTTTCAATAAAGGTTTGAAGAGGAATTTTCTGCAATAAGAATTAATGCAATACTGATATTTATTATTACAATTTAGCTTTCATTAAAGAAACATTTTTGTATAGTTTCAGTGTTCGATAAAGCTTATTCAAAGCCAAAAGCCAATCACAACATCGTACTGCCGATTGCAGAAAACGGAAGTGACGTAGGCGAGAAAATATGGCAAGCCCATCTGGAACGTACACCGGTTTGGGAACCACTGCCCTATAGATCATATTAATCAAGAACAATCTAACAACAAATAGTTAATATGATGGTGGAGCAAGCACTGCACAGATAGCAAGTCGTTGTACACAGTAAGGTTGCAACCTAACTTACCTTGAATATCGTTACCATGGATGTAGCCCTTCTATTTAATCATTTTGGGGATGTTGATGTTGTCATCTGCCCATTTGTCGATTTGGTCAAAAGAAATCATATTTTCAGCTCATATTTTGGGACCATCGCTCCATTGTTCACAATGGTTTGTAATGCAGGCTGGCTGCTATCCCAGGAAGTCATGTGATCCAAGATGGCCGCGGTGTGAATATGGTCTATAGGATCCCAGGTCAACAATGACCTGGCATCAGTATACTGTAACATGCTATCTAAATTACATTTTTGCCTTTGCATAAGCCTGCAAGGTGGTTGAGGCCAGGGCAAGTGCCATGGGCTAAGGTGGAGTCTGACACATATATGGTCTCATTCACAGTAGTGACAAATGACACCCACAAAGAGGTCCGCTCCTTCTCAGAGAGTGCGATTCCAGGGAATCCAGGCCTCCTGCAGAGAAAGTCCAAAGACCTAGAAAAGGTCCAGAAAGGCTTCCTACAGTACAACCACACAGGGCTGAGTAGGACCTACCCTAGAGGAGATCGTGTGGACTCCTCCAACTATGACCCTTACCCTAAGTGGGCCGCTGGCTGTCACATGGTGGCGCTGAACTTCCAGACTGCAGGTCAGTGCATGGGCTCTTATCCACTCAGGCCAGGGGTCTGTAAACATAGACGGACGTACACGGACAAATGTGTCCGTGTACGTCCGTCTATGTTTCATGTTTGCTCGTGCAGTATGTTTACGTGTTGGTATGTACATGTCTCAATGTGTATAGTCCACAGTTGTGAATTGTTTTAAACTGCAAATAAAGTATTCTATCTGCCTGTCTCTCTGTCTCTATCTCATATTTATCTATCGTATGTCTAGATAAACCCACCCAGCTAAACAGCGCCCTCTTCAGTCTGAATAAACCCACCCAGCTAAACAGCGCCCTCTTCAGTCTGAATGCATGCACAGGATATGTTCTGCAGCCGGAGTTGATGCGTAAAGATTACAAACCCAAACCTAACCCCCAGGATGAAAAGGTGGTCAAGCATGTCATCATCATCAAGGTAGGTGCTCCCCACGGAAGTACTCACGGACAGGGGCTGTTGTCAATATGATTTTTTTTTAGTTAATTTAAAGGAATTATGACATGCTGTTTTACCAATCATAAAAGACTTTGTCCTGGTCCTGGTTTATTAAAATGCTGAAAACTCGTCGTTAATCGTTAAGCAAACAGCCGTCAGTGACGGGGCCCCACCCATTTCACTGAACTCTTTGGATCCCATGGCGACGCGTCTACGCAGCAGACGTAGTAGACGCTACGTGGAAAAGTAGCCTCTGCCGTTGTAGAGACGGCCGCGACGGCGGCAGGTTTAATTTATATCGAGCGCTGATAATTTCCGGTTACCGTTGTCATCTGCCGTAGCAGCTAGCCCAACGCTTAAATAGCCTATTCTGCGACTGCTCCCCCCTGCAGGTGCTTGGAGCCCGGCACCTTCCCAAGCTGAACCGAAACATCACCTGCCCTTTCGTAGAGATCGAATTGTGTGGACACGGACTGGCTGACCTCAATTCGAGGAACTTCAAGACTGTCGTCTTTCGTAAGTTTGCGGGAATGTTTGGAAGAATGGCGTGTTTAAAGGGAAGGTTGTATGTATGTGACGTAAGAGAGAGGCAGCGAGAGGGAGAGGAGAAGGGAGGAAGACAGTGAGAGGGCGGGGTGTGAGAATGAGGGAGGGAGAAAGCCTAGTTAATAAAACAAAGAGTCTGGTGATGATGACTGATGATGCAGAAAAATCTCTGCTGTATTTTATAGAACTACTTACTGCATAATTGTTTATTAGCACAACGCCTTTTGCCGTAGCTTCATCAGGTGCTATACATGTATAGCACGCTACATGCGTTATCGTTTTCAGCTTGTTTTAGAATGAGGCTGCTTTAATTTTGAAGAATGTTTTACTTCCATTTTGGTGTGTGTTTCCCAGCTGATAACGGTCTGAATCCAGTGTGGGAGGCTTCTACAGAGTTTGACGTGTTTGAGCCAGAGCTGACCTTCCTACGTTTTGTGGTCAGTGAAGAGGACATGTTCTCTGACCCTTACTTCCTCGCTCAGGCCACCTTTCCTTTAAGAGGCCTCCGCACAGGTAGGACACGGACACACACACACACACACACACACACACACACACACACACACACACACACACACACACACACACACACACACACACACACACACACACACACACACACAAACAATTAGCTCTATGCACAGCAGCCATATTGGAAAGGAATTGGAACTCTTCCTTACTCGTGACTTCCTGGGATAGCAGCCTGCATTACAAACCACTGTGAACAATTGAGCGATGGTCCCAAAATATGAGTTCTGTTCAACCAATTTCTTTTGACCAAATCGACAAATGGGCAGATGACAACATCAACATCACCAAAAAGATTAAATAGAAGGGTATACATCCACAATATTCATGGTAGTTAGGTTGCAGTGTTATTCTGTACAAAGACATGCTATTAGTGCAGACTAATGCCTGCTCTGCCATCATAGTTAATATTACTGTATCGTGATTTTTGCATATTAATCAGAAACAATCTAACAACAAATAGTTAATGGAGCAAGCACTGCACAGATAGCAAGTATTTGTACACAGTAAGGTTGCAACCTAACTACCATGAATATTGTGGATGTACCCTTCTATTTAATCCTTTTGGGGATTAGCGGGGGCAGATAAATGCATTTTTGCACTAAAATACTTCAGAAGTGGAAAGAAACCTAAAACTTTTCACAAGTACTCCTTAGGGGTTGTTCCTATGATAAAACACATTAGACACTGAAAAATCAAAATGGCTGCCATGTTTCCAAGATGGCTGCCTCTGAACAGTACGCCAGCCAGTTAATGTCCGATTTTCATAATATTAGAGTTGTTTTGTAGGTTTTAAAACATCCTGAGTTCATTTATTACACTTTTAAAGCAGCCAGAATAACTTTTCTGACTTTTGGTTGGGGTCTTTCCTCACCTGGGACCCCCCAAACAGACCCCTGAGCCTATCTCAGTAATCGCATTGCTCCTGCTCCAGAGCAATGTTAAATTAGATCATAACTGAAGCATTAAAGTTGTTGTAACTGGGCTCTGAAAGCAAAAATTAGTAGTAGCAAATACCCAGGGGTCTTCCACAGGGGGTCCGGGACCCCGAGGGGGTCCTCAGAGTTACTACAGGGGGCCTGCCGAATCTTGATGGGGAAGTTCTTTTCTTTTTTTTAACTGTTTTAATTAGTATTCTCAGTATTATTTATTACATTTTTGTGTTAGACAGACAGGTTCACAGGTGTTACTGCAGGGATTGCAAGAATTAAGGTATTGCAAAATCTCACTTTGGGCGCGCAGTCTAACATGTCCATTTATTACGCTGCACCCACATTGACAACACAACACACACACACCTCTTTGTTATCATCACCCCAAAAAAACCCGCACCCTATCCTCTTAAAGAGCTCACGGTCAATTGTACACAAAGAAATTCACTATTCATGTCCTCCCTAATAGTGTTGACAGTTTCCACTATAGCATTTGCAGGGAGGAGAGTGCAAGGCAGGTTATTGTTTGAGCAGCTGCACCGTCCCTTGTAACCTGCTTTGCAGCCACATTTGATGAGCTCAAGTACTGCCTTTGCAGCAGGGAGGGCAAGAAACCTGACTGTTCATACCCTCCACTCTCTGAATTCCATCTATTTTTTTCAATTGATGGAAGCTCAGGGCAATGTGTCAGGTATGACAAAGTAGGCATCATAATAGGATACCTTCATCAAGGGACATGATTTTGAGGAAGTGCAAAGCACTGCAAACACATGAAGAGGCTGATACCCCGATTCCTTATCAAGTCCTTGCCTCCGGTACAAAAAAAGGAAATTTATATATTCGAGTGAGTTCAAGTTATTGGATGTTACAAATGTCAAGGGTTCCTTTGCGTACATAGTTTTTCAGGTGCTGACTGGGGAGTAACATTTGTTGGAATCACCAAAAAGACATCAATGCCTACTTGATGATGATGATGATGACCAAGCCATTAACTGCTTCAAGGACCTTGGCAAGGTCATTGGCCATTCCTCTTGAGCTTATAAATGATGAGCTTCCATCAACATTGCAGTCGGAACATTTTGCATGCCATGTTTACAGTTCAAAAGGTCCAACAACCCTGGGATTACTCAGATGGGAACTATTTCTGTCAAAGAACTTGGAGGGTGAGATGCTACCTCCAACTCGTGCTGCACTGCTACCACATTACCTCCGCGCCAACTCTGTCACAATGCAGGATAAATCATACCTGACCATACCATACCCTGTGCTTCCACCAATCGAAGAAAATAGAGGAATTCAGAGAGTGGAGGGTATATTCCAGTCAGGTTTCTTGCTCTCCCTGCTCCAAAGGCAGTACTTGAGCTCATCAAATGTGTCTGCAAAGCAGGTTGTAAGGGACGGTGCAGCTGCTCAAATAACCTGCCTTTCACTCTATGCTATGGTGGAGACTGTGTCAACACTATTAGGTTGGACATTGAAGATGATGATGATGAAGACGAATATATTCTGCATGTCTGAAATTACTGTATTGTAGTGAATCTCTTTGGGCGTAATTGACCATGGGCTCTAATAAGGTGAGGGTTTTGGGGTGACAATAACAAAGAGGTGTGTGTGTGTGTGTGTGTGTGTGTGTGTGTGTGTGTGTGTGTGTGTGTGTGTGTGTGTGTGTGTGTGTGTGTGTGTGTGTGTGCGTGCGTGCGTGCGTGCGTGCGTGCGTGCGTGCGTGCGTGCGGTCAGTGTGAGTGCAGTGCAATAAATGGAAATGTTGTTCTGCGCCCAAAGTGAAAAGTTGCAATACCTTCATTATTGCAATCCCTGCAGTAACAGCTGTCAACCATAACTGTTTAACATTTTTTTTTTATAAATAATACTGAGAATACTAATAAACCATCAAAGTACAATACATAAAACCAGGATACATAAAAACATTCGAAGTTTCAAAAAAAAAAATTGAGATTTGGCAGGCCCCCTGTAGTAGCTCTGAGGATCCCCCCAGGGGTCCCTGACCCCCCGTGGAAGACCTCTGTTATTTGCTACTAGTCATTTTTTATTTCAGAGCATATTTCAGATCTAATTTAACATTGTTCTGGAGCAGGAGCAGAGCGATTACTGAAATAGGCTCAGGGGTCTGTCTGGGGGGTCCCAGGTGAGGAAAGACCCCAACCAAAAGTCAGAAAGGTTATTCTGGCTGCTTTAAAAGTGTAATAAATGAACTCAGGATGTTTTAAAACCTACAAAACAACTTTAATATTATGAAAATTCGATATTAACTGGCTGGCGTCCTGTAAAACATATCCGAAAAGGCGGCCATCTTTAAAACTGGCGGCCATTTTGAAAATTAAGTGTCTAATGTGATTTTTCTAAAGAATGACCCAAGAGGTACACTCTGTAAAATTTTGGTGCTTCTTTCCAGAACTGAAGTATTGTTCTCCTTAACTGCCCCGCTAGATGTTGATGTTGTCATCTGCCCATTTGTCAATTTGGTCAAAAGAAATTGGTTGAATAGAACTCATATTTTGGGACCATCGCTCCATTGTTCACATTAGTTTGTAATGCAAGCTGCTATCCCAGGAAGTCATGTGATCCAAGATGGCCGCGGTGTGAATATGGTCTATATCAGCACCCTGACTCTGTTTGACCAGAATGGAACAGAGCAATTAGTATCATTGGTAACACCTGGGAAGGCATTAAGGAAGAGGACCGATTTCTTTATGGCTGCTGTGCCACTCTGGTACAGCGTGTTTATTGTTTCATGTTATTGACAGGTTATCGTTCAGTGCCGCTGAAGAATGGCTACAGTGAAAGCTTAGAGCTGGCCTCTCTGTTGGTCCACATCGACATAACCCCCGACCTTGAAGCGGCACGGACTCAGCCTTGTACAGTAAGTTACAGTTTGATATAAAACAAAAAACGACGCGTCAACTGCGTCGTGGGCACTGGGAGACATCCAAGAGTTTGACTTGTGGGCACGTTGTGGACTTGTGGGCATCCAATGTGTTTTAAAATTGATATAGTAACTATTTAGCAAAGAAATTAAACGTGTCAATAGTGAATGTTTTTAAGGGAAAAATCTACCAAATACATGGACATAATATTTCAACACATGGACAAACCCTCACCTTGACATGAACACAGAGATTACACACGTTTATCGATAGACCAAGAGTAGCTATATGGAATGGAAAAGTAATTAAACCCATCTTTTTCATTTTCCTTCTTAAAATTGCTAAATATAAGGCACAAATACGTTTTGTAGTTTCCTGACAATCAATTATTTGCACTGCAAAACGATTCGATACTGATTATGTGCATTGTAAAACGATACAGATACGATACAAAGCCAAAACGGTACGATATATGCATTTGCATATTGATATAGTAGATCATTGCAAATTAAAAACGATTTTTCGATTCAGTTACTATATGGTTACACTCCTACGTGGCGCCC
Source organism: Nannobrachium achirus (assembly GCF_963921795.1). Classification (NCBI taxonomy): domain Eukaryota; kingdom Metazoa; phylum Chordata; class Actinopteri; order Myctophiformes; family Myctophidae; genus Nannobrachium; species Nannobrachium achirus. Next base: position 7,413,662 of record NC_137819.1, on the reverse strand, counting down.
TCACGCCTGCAAACACACTGGAAAATCACATACCAACAACAACACCAAGCAGCCTTCTCCTCCGCTGTGTGCAGTTCTAGTGGTTTATAAACATTTTAACCACTTCTTGGTTCTCAACCTTTTTAGTCCTTTTCAGACCCCTCCAAAATAATCCTATTGGATTTGAGGTTTAGAACTGGGGACCCCCCACCCTAACATTCACTTGGAATTGTAGGAGTTGAGGCATTATTTTGTTTGACTCGTTTCCTCAGATAAATATTATTAAAATACTAGACTTTTGAGGCGATCAAGCTGAGGCAGTGGGTCAAGTAGTGGAATAGCCTAAAGTACCATAATATTACCAAATAGTAATTACCATTCTGCGTATTAAAAGCCCAGTGGCGAAGTGTGCTATTATTTTTTACAGCAATCGGCCAAATGGTGGCGCTGTAGGAAGCCTTCAAAAGTGTGAACTTTGAACAGATAGAGCTCATGCTCTGTTTGAGGTACAGCCATGGAACCTGTATACACGTATGCGTCTCCTCATGCCGAACAACTTTTACGCTCTGACTTTTAACCTCTGACCTTTAGATCCCCCAGAATTTGGAATTATATGAAAAACAGTAAAAATCTATCTCCTCCTGGGATTTTTGCATTACGCGCACAAAACTTTTTTCACATGAACTTTGGACCAATACGGTCAAACTGTCTGGTCGGATTTCTTTTAAAGTGAAATATATTTTTTTAATAATTCAATCAATATTGCGGTTTTATGCAAATTATTCTTCGGCCTCTAAATCATACATGCAAAGTTACACGTTCATGGCATTTGGCAAAGATGTAGAGGGTTAGTCAAAGTATCACTGAAACCAATTTTATTCCAATCGGCCAAAGGGGGGCGCTATACGAAGTGTTTGAAAATTCAAACTTTAAACGGGCATAAGTCATGCCTCGTTTCGTTTGAAGACATGCAACTTGCTTACACGCGTGCTTTGACTCAAGCGGAAGACATCTGTGTCTTTGTTAAGAAAGCTCCGCCCTTAGATCTTCCGCCATTTTGAGCAGTTTGTAAAACGCTTAAACCCGCTTTTATTCTGGAATTTTCGCGTCACGTCCACAAAACTTTTTTTACATGAACTTCGGACCAATATCTAAAGATCTGTCAGATCTGATAAAAAAAAATTGAAACATGCTTTTTTAATAATTCAATGAATATTGCAGTTTTATGCAAATTATTCTTCTGCCTCTAAATCATACATGCAAAGTAACATGTTCATGGCATTTGGCAAAGATGTAGAGTGTTAGTCCAAATATCACTAAAACCAATCTTACTCCAATTGGCCAAAGGGGGGCGCTATATCATTTTGAGCAGTTTGTGAAACGCTTAAATCCGTTTTTAGCAATTTGCATGAAACATTCTACACACAATCTAAGGACCTTTATCTAATATGCCTATGAAGTGCACACACACAAAAAAAAAAAAAAAAAAAAATATAGCTGCAAGCAGCGATAAAGTGGCCAAAGCCAAAAACACCTCAAATCATGAACACAGCCTGCAATGTGCGTGAAATTCCCAATAGGTCAAGGAACAGATACCACCCTTCTTACATTGGCCTGTTATAGCGCCACCAGCGGGTCAACTTTTGCGCAAACACATTTTTGGAACAAAATGGACCAATCTTTGACGTCAGTAACGTCAAAGAGAGCACTGCCTGCGATCTTGACATTTTGTACTTTTATAGCCATTGTTTTCTGGCTTGAAGCGAGCCCACAATTGTTTCGAAGGAACAATATTTTCTAGTTTGCTATTTATTCCTATATCTCCACACTGGCCTGGGAACGCTTCGGTATACTCCCGGAAGGAGTGGAGGAAGTTGCTCAGGATAGGGAACTCTGGAAATCCCAGTTGGAACTGTTACCCCCGCGACCCGATTCCGGATATGCGGTTGAAGATGGATGGATGGATGGATGGATTCCATACTGATTAGGTTTGGTGTAAGTGTCGTGTGTGTCAGAGGTTGCATTATAATATCACTGCAAAGCTCTCTCTCTCTTTGTCCCTCTTTCTCTTGAGCTGCATTTTATGGATGAAAAGGTGCTATATAAATAAGGTTTATTATTATTATTATTAAATAAAGTTGTATTATTATTCTGTCTCCCTCCCTCTCTCTCACAAACATACATGCTGCGTCACTGGCGTGGCTGCTGTTAGGTTCTAACTTTAAGTTACACCTATTTCCTGTTAATAATAACCTGTGTAAAATGCGCTGCATTGGGTGGTAAACGAGAGACACTTTATTGTGAAGGTAAGACCGGAAGATACTGGCAAGTTATTGCCAGTTGGGAGTTTGTTGGGAGTTTGTCCTATTTCAGAAAGAGAGAGAGATGCACGCGGTAGCCTAGGCTGATTGCTGATTTTTGGTGCCGTACAGCAGGGTTTCCCAAAGTGGGTGCCGTCTAGGGGTGCCTCAGAATAATTTGATAATATTTGGAATTCATCAATATTACTACATCAATATCGCTTCAGAAGGTTTAACCACTTAAACCCTCTATGCTTAGTAAAACAGACCTGATCTGGACTTCCCCCAGAACAGGGATGCTGAATGGTATCGTATCACCATGAATGAACCAATATCGTCCATGTATCGTGATGCGTATCGTTGTTAAAATGTATCGTTAAACTCCTAGTGCCACGTGATCACAACATCCCGGTATCGGGTAGGTAACTGAATTGGGTAGGCTCCCAACTCCGGTGTAACAGTGTGGCAGGTGATCAGTCCTAGCTAGGGATGTGAATCTCGACCACTGAGGCGATACGATACGGACCTCGATACACTGCCAGCGATACGATATAATTGCGATACATTGAAATCCTGCCGATACGATACATCGCAATCCACCCCTGTTCCCGATACGATGCGATACGATTCACGATTCACCACGATTCAAGCCCAAATCTCCAAATTTACAAAACATGGCGACTAAAAATGTATGAAATTTAAATTCAAGGCAATTTATTGTTTCACTGTATGTACTAGGCTCTGGCTAACAACCCAACATAGGCCTATAGTATTCTGGGAGAACACAAAGCTGCTGGCTATTGTAGAATTGTTTCATAACTAATCATAATGGAAGGCCTATGTCATTATTAGTAGGCCTATTATGTCTTCAACTGGGAGTCAGGGACCCCAATCCAGGGTTATTACAGGGGGCCTGCCAAATATTTGTGTGATACAGTAGGCTATAATACCTAGCCTACAGCGAGGGTCCCTGCTTGATCTCTGTCTGAGCTAAGGGGTCCTTGAGCTCACAGCGCGTTGCATCCACGACGCATTGTGAGCTTGTAGGTCTGCTATTTTAGTTGCGACACCCTTGTACTGCGATGTATAAATTAGGCTTCTCTCCCAGAGCAGAACTAGCAGCAGAGGAAGTGAGAGAGTTGCTTGCATCAACAGTTGCTGTTGTACAAGTTGTAGAACAGTGACAAATACTTTGTTTTAAACGCAAGCAGTAGTCCTACAACACCCAGCAACATTGTTGTTGTGTGTGTGCAGTTAATATAGCGCAGAAGATGATCTCAATCAATTGTCCGTCGGAGATTCGCTAAGAAACGGCTGTTGATTACATATCACTCGATCAGCCTGTGCTACTCTGTGACAACAATCAGCGCAGCGGACTTGGATGTTATAAAGCTAAGTACTGTACAACTAATCTTGCATCTTTTTAACCCGTGGGGCTGTTAGTTTGTCAGTGTTGATTCACTCGCATTTCGCTTCACTGTCTGTCTCCCTAGTTGCCTGCATGCAGAGTGCAGATGTTGTCCGTCTGTCCGAGTCGCAGCTCGCGTTAAAGACTGGCTTTTGGGGAGGGGGTTGAACGGCTGATGATGGTGCATTCATGGCGCCTCGGAAACACAGGATAGAATGAAATACTATATGGAAGAACCGATACAATCGCGGAATTTACCGATCCAGACACTCACGGTACGATCCATCACGATTTCGGCCGACTATTGTACCGGTACACACTGAATGAACCGATTCAACCGTATCGCGGACGTTTGTATCGCGATTACGATCCGTACCGGTATATCTTCGCATCCCTAGCCAATGAACTGCTGCAAGACTAGTCAGTCGGTTGGTGCATCGAGGATGGGCGTTTGGGATTGTAAGTAAGGATGTATGTCGCTGGACGTTCTGAGTATACAGGCACCACTCTTTTTAACTAACATGCCTTAATGAGCTATTGGATACTCTCAATTTCCCCGGGAGATTAATAAGGTATCTGTGTCTGTCTGTCTGAAAGACAGACATGGCTAATAAAAAACTAGAAAGTTCTGGGAAATTGCAAGAATGGGGTTACTCTATAAAGGTGACGTCACCAAGAATGCTGCTTCCTCATTGGCTAAAAGTTACTTGATTGCTGCTTCCTCATTGGCCAAAAGTTACTCTATAAAGTTAGTAGAGAACAATAGTGTGTTGCCTATAGCAACATGCACACTAATTAGAAAAGTGTGCTCCTCGGAGCACAGATCTCCACCAGGCCGGTTTGCCTACCCAGTGCTGTCTGTCATGGAGTGCAGCTGTCAGGACATGTCTGATGAAGCTGTGGGGGAAAATAAACTCCTCCCAGAGTGGACAGGGAAACAGGTGGGAAACTGCAAAACGTGTGACATCATGGCTCATTTGTAGCATTGGTGGTGCCTTTGGCTCTGTTGTTTAGAGGCCCCTGAATGTCATCGTATTTAAATCTGGGGTAGATGGGATGATGCATTCATGATTTCAGACATGTAAAAGACCTTTGTAAAAGAGACCCCTTCTGCAAACCGTGGAAGCCAATTCTAGACGGTTGGAATAGGATAAGAAAAATCTGTAAGAAACATTTTCATCACATGACTCCATAGTAGAAAAATGTTGACACATTTATGCGTGTTTCTTCGCATGTCGGGACAAAAGCTGCGTCCTAACAAACCGAACCAGTTTGTGCTCTGTCAGGAGAACGGTGAGCAGCACGACCAGTAAACATCCCGCTCCCACGGCCACGTGGACCAGCCTCAACAGCCATCCGCTGCCGTCGTGGCAAAACAGACCCTCGGAGACGGCGGTGACGGCTGTTCCGACTCCGAGCACCAGGAGCAGGGCCGGGCCGGGCCGCAGGCCCCGCAGGGGCCTCCACCGACTCCCCCGGAAGTAGCGGTGGATGTAGACCAGGCTGTGCAGGATCCGGAGGCCCACGTTGAGACAGTTGGCCAGGATGAAGCCGAGGCCTCCCGCCCACCGGGTCAGAACGTAGGAGAGCGACAGGAAGGAGCCGGACAGGCCCAGCATCACCAGGTTGTACCGCTCCACCTCCTCCTGGCTCATGGCGGCGAACACGAAGCACTCGCTCACGCCGTTGACCGCCAGCAGGAGCACGTAGCCGCAGTAGCATCGCAGCAGAGCGGGCCCCGCCCCGCCGCTCAGCAGGGCGCCTCCGTAGACGTCCAGGGCCAGGCGGGAGTACGCGTAGCCAAACGCCGGGACGATCAGGCCGATCACGAGCACCAGCTTCAGCAGGCACTCCAGCACCTCCGCCGCGACGGCGACCTCCTCCTGCTTCTGCGCCTTGACGTTGCGTCCTCTCACGAGCACTTTGGCGAAGAACACGTAGAAGCTGTCCTCGATGGGCTGGAAGACGAAGCGGGCCACCGCAGAGCCCAGGTTGTTGACGATGTCGTAGACGCCCTGGTCCCCGAAGCTGAGGACACTCAGAAAGGTCATGACGTAGCGCTCGCCCTCCGTCAGGATCTGCTTCAGGAAGGACTGCTTGAAGAAGCTCCACGTCAGCCTGGCCATCGTCCGGTCGATCAGGGGCTCCCCTTTGTTTCTGCGCGGCAGCAAGTCTCTGACGTTGTGCACGGGAAAGAGCTTCTTGTTGGCGCTGTCGGAGCCCAGGAACCATATAAAGTAGACGGCGTAGCACAACACCAGGAACCCCGTGTACGCAAACTGGGCAGCGGCGAAGATATAAAGCCCCCACTCAGGAGCGGTAAACACCAGAACCACGGTCAGGACGCACTTGGTGATCATGGCCAAGCTCTCCGCCACCACCTTCAGCTTGACGAACATGTGTATCTGGGCCAGAACGCGCAGGGGCTCCACCAGCAGCTCCTGCACGGCGGCCAAGGCAAAGATCCCCACGGCGGGGCCGTAGTACGGGATGGCCCGGGGATCCGGGACCTCCAGGAGCCACAGCCACACGCACACCAGGAGGGAGGCCCACAGCACGCCCAGGGGCAGCGGCAGCCACAGCATGTTGATGATCCGCCTCCAGTTGTGGCTCGTCCCCGTGGCCGCGCTCGGACCGGCCCGGCGGAACGCTTCTCTGGAGAGGAAGACGATTGTGGAGTACAGCAGTGTCAGCCTGACGTTGACCACGCCAATCACCTCTTTGGACACGAACCGCAGCGTGAAGGCGTTCAGCAAGAAAGTGAGTGCGCGGAACATGAGCTGCAGCAACGCGTTGTACGATGCGTTGGTGGATGCATTCCTCAGAATGTCTTGGGCGCTCATTTTGACGCTAGTTTGATGTAGGTGTAATTCAGGTAGAGCTGGAACTGACATGTTTCAAGATCTGTTTGCTTGGAGTTGAAAATGTCTGTGAATTCACTTTTCATTCATTGGCCCATCTGGCAGACTTTATGCATAATTTATGCTCCGCCGTTTGATGGTACCACGTGCCTACAACAGACGACATAGAAACTCATAACTTATGGCGTTGTACAATGAAGTATAAATCTGTCTTTCGGGGGAATATAGGGCTGAAACCTGGACCGAATATAAAGTCATATGTCATCAATACACATCATAGATGACTGACGTCGCAGACAGGCCACCTCCGGTCCATGATGCACAGCGGCACCTTTTGAGTGGTGCTCCTGGAAAGAACTAAGCTGACAACATCTGGCTTTGTACGGGCTCTGAAACATTGAAACATTGGTCTATATCTCGCCTACATCTTGGCACAAAGTGCTCAAAGTTTGTTGTACGCCTAGGGTCTCATTGGCCAAGCTTCATGGGGTGCTTAATGAAATGAACTAAATAGCAGCACTCACTTCACACTAGGTGTGATTTCTTTTTTATTATGAAAAATTTAGCCTGCAGAAGTTCTTTTATATACGGAAGGCAGGAAGTGGTGTTGCCAATTAATTAACAAGTTAATTAATTCACACTCCCACAAGAGCCAAACTAAATGCAATATCATTGCATAAATGGTAAATAACATTGTAATAAATGGCATGGTTAATCTAAATACATTGTGTGGTTAATCCTGAGCTGAAGTATTATAATGTTTTATAACATATTTGCTTAGCCAACAAACAAATCCACCTAAAAAACGCTCACAATAACAGTATCGTAGAGAAAAAACATGGGAACTCAGATTATTGTGATATTGTGCACAAATTAGCATTTGTTGAGCTGCAAATTCAGTACCAATTAGACTTAAACCCTCTATATTAAAAGCAATATGTAAAGAGCTACACAAATCAATTCGCAATGCAAAAATAGCCGATCTACGAGCTCACAACGCGTTGCAACGTGACACATTGTGAGCTCATAGATCGGCTATCTTTGGCGAACGTTCCCCCCAGAATAGCGAAGCTGGGGGTTCAAGTGGTTAACAAAAAGTGGCATTTAAAGATTTAAGCATATTTTGATTTATCGCGATTATTTTTGGCACAATAATCGTGACATGTAATGTTCATATCGCCCCATGCATAGTAACATCTTGGCACGAGGCGCACCCATGCCGGCAGACCATAGCTTAGCTTCATGCTCCTGCATGAGCGAGCGTTATGACCTCCAGTATTATTCCCTGCTTTGCAAAAAAGATCTCAGCATTTCCTCCAGGATTCATCTCACTGTTCTCTACTCTCCAACTCTCTGCAGGTGGAAAGGGGACTGTCACAGAGAGCTCCAGCTGCTCTTCCCATCGGCCCACATAGAGGAAGTGTCCAACAACGCCATGGCAGCAGCAGGTATATTATGTATTCTACCACTTTTAAAACAGTGGTAAATCAGTCAACAACCTTGAGTTGGCTCATGGACCCCGCCCACTGAAACAATTCATGATTGTAACTAAAGATCCTTTGCAAGTTATAACTGTGTTTTCTTTCATTTATATGGTAAAAGTGGTAGAAAGCAATTTACCATTCGAGGTGGTGGGTTGTTGGCTTCGCCTCGTGCCACAACCCTGAAACAGTGGTAAATCAGCCAACAACCCACTCCTTCTCATGGTAAATGGCTTACTTAGAACTTGGTACCACCTGGTAAATAAGTAGGCCGAAGTGGTTTATTGTTGGTATCAGCCCAGATGCCAGGTTGAACGTACTTTTAAGGAAATAATGCAAATCCCATCCCTGGGTTACTTGTTGTGTTTGAGTCCTTCAACATTTTATGTCCTGTCCCCCACTTTTGTTTTAGAATAAAAGAGAAGAAAAAATAAACACCACCAGTAAATTCTACCCATGAGAACATCATCACCTGCCCAGTGTGGCTGCATCTCCATCTGAGGCATCTTGTGTCCCCTTCATGATGATGATGAAATGCTATGGTAACATTTAGAACCATGTTGTAGAATCCAGAATATTTTACATTTAAAAGGTGCTGTAAGCTTTTTGTCTTGTTTGTGTTAAAGTAAGCATTAATTAGCTCTACTGTATATTCTAATAGTAATCATTGCTATAGTATTTGAGTATATAAGCTCAGTAATAGGAGTATCTCTGTCTCTTCCGTGCTTTGCTAAACAGAAAATGCATTTTCATGTCGGAGTTTCATCCAATCAGGAGAGAGAACTCATATAAGATACTAGGGCTGCGAATCTTTGGGTATCCCATGATTCGATTCAGAATCGATTCTTGGGGTCACGATTCACGATTTTTTTCGATTCTTTCAAATCCAAACGATTATTTTCCGATTTAAAAACGACTCTCCATTCAAAACGATTCTCTATTCAATTCATATATCAGGATCTACTCCAGTCTGCTGGCATGAAAGCAGAGTACATTTAAGTAGCTTTTATAATTGTAAAGGTTTTATCAACTTATTGCAATAATGTAAACACACAAAGGTAAATCCAAGACATGTCTGATTTCATGCTTGCACACATTTTTTAACTTGTACAAACAAATCATAATATCTAATAAATAATATCTAATCATTTTTGGAAAATGAGAATCGATTATGAATCTTGCCATGTTAGAAACACGATTCGAATTCGAATCGATTGTATCCTGCACCCTTATAAGATACAGGATTTAAAATGTGGAAGTGATGTCCAGTGATGATACAAATAAATGAGCAGACTAAATTGAAACTGGAACTCTATAAATGTGAAGCTTATAATTATAAATTGGTTCTCTCTTTTTATGTTTATTATAGAGGGGAGACCATTGTTTCTGAACAAACTATACTATAGTAATGATGATTAGGTCTACTATCAGAATAGTGAGTTGCATGTACAGTACAGTACAGTATGCCACTGTCACTTGCTGTCAATCGATGTCTGATTCTGGTCTACAGAGAACAATTATTAATACGTTTTTATCAGGTTTTTCTCAGCACTTATATCGTAGGAAGGGAGATATTTCACAGATCAGAAGTTGCTGTATATCCTGTTCTGAATCTGCATTGATAATAATAATAATGTGTCTGTTTAACCCAGGGGTGTCCATACTTTTTTTAAAGAGGGCCACATTGGAAATGTTAAAACACCCAAGGGCCGACTCTATCTCCTGACGTAATGTGCTTTCGGTCGGACCATAACAAAGTCACATATACAGTATATGCATCGCATTTAATCGATTTTATTCAACTATCATCATCATCAATATTTAATATCAATAGTCTTTTGTCATGCAGGTGTCTGCTCCGAACAAAACAAAAATAACTCTGGCTTATTTCACATTACCAAATGTAACCAGACAAATTATAGTCTAAATATTGGTGGGCCATTTATAATACAATTTAGGAATGAAGCCGCGGGCTGCATTATATGTGTCATCGGGCAGCATTTGGCCCCCGGGCCGCACTTTGGACAGCCTTGGTTTAACCTGTCATATATTTTCTTTTTCATCTTTTTTTTAATTAATATTTGTTTTGGGGAATTAAATGCAATGGTACAAACGTTGTTGTATTGTACCACATTGTACGTATTCTTGAAGATATAGATTTAAAATATAGTAGACTGTAAGTGATCGTTGTTGTCGACAATTAATTGAATAAAACAGATCTAAGTAAGGATAACAAATGTAACTAAAAGAGAAAAAGATTTAGACAAAAAAGAGAATGAGAAAGTTAAAAGGGAGAACAAAAAGCGGGAAAAAATGAAGAAAGAGAAAGGGATTTCATTATCTTTTCAATAAAGAATGCTTGTGGTAACTTTTATATTGCATTGTTTCATTACCCATTTGTCTTTCTTTGTTTATCAAGTTGTCACTATATGCCTATAATGTCACTTGATGGTGACATATTAGGCTATTGAGAAGGGAAAAAAAGATCTCACCATCTGGTATGCCAATAGATGTGGACATTCCAATTTAACCACTAGAGCCAAGTGATATATGGCTGTTCAGATAGAGTATAACCCCGGGCCCAAATCCAACTGCCAAGTGAACAGTCAGTCTCCATTAAATGGAGTGGTTTAATAGATGATTATTGCTTTAGATGTAGATATTAGCCTCGTAAAATAGCCTCCAATGGAAGTCTACATTTTCATTTGCCTCCTACTATTTCAGGAGGAGGCTGGTTTACGAGGCTAGTAGGATATCATATGCACTGATTTCAAAGCTATTGAAATACACAAAATATGGACGTGACCTTTGCTTTGGTGATAATTAAATACAAATAGTTTTTGTTCCATGAGTGTGAGCATTGTTACATCCACAAGAGGGCAGCAGTGGTCTAGGTGTAGGATCTGCTTTAGTTTGTGCCATGGTTGGTTTGTAGCTCTGCTATTTTCAAAAGGTTTGTATAGGTTTGTATATGCCTACATTTGGGACTTTCTGCACAGTACCTACTTTTACTTTTAGTAGCCTACTTAAGATATATATATATGTCACGGTTAGATAGAGAAACGGTGAGATAGAGAAACGGGGCGGAACAAGCGGTCGCCACAACAACGTCCTCCAGGCGGCGCGAAGGCCAGCGGACCTTGGTCCTGCTCTTCGCCCCCGAGCGCCGCAGGCGCGAGTGGCCGCGAAGAGCGGGCCAGGGCCGCGCGCGCGAGTTACGAAGCCGTGGTGAATGCAATCGTTATATTTAGCCCACGATAAACGCCCTGTCCAAGTGACTACAATGGAGCTAATGGCTAAGCTAGGCTAAGCTAGGCTAGGCTAGGCTAGGCTAGGCTAGGCTAGGCTAGGCTAGGCTAGTAAATAAAGAAAGAGAGTCGCAAACGAGTGACGTCAGCGCCTTCACTATTGAATGGCTGCGTCGCCATCTGGTGGTGATTAGTGTGTGGTGAACTACAAAACGAGCGCGCTTACCACAGTCTCACTGAGTTACCCAAAATGACTGTAATATATATATATATATATATATATATATGAAAACAAATGACTTTGAATACTAGTATACTATTTGAAATTATTATTATCACCTGCACCTTTTTTCATTCAAATCTGCTGCAGATCATTCCATCTATATTGACATTTCTCTATTATCTTGATCATAGACTGAATGTTCAATATACAGTAGGCCTGTGTGCACACATACACAGACATCTATTAAACTGGGAAAGGATTTGGTTGAGTTTTCTTTGAAAAAGTGAAAAAGTGTTTTTAATGCTTTTATTTAAAAAACTAGACCAGGTCAACCTGGTTGTGCCAGACCCCCTGTCTGTCATCATCATTTATGACATCATGCCTTTTGTAGGCATGTCATCATCATATACCCTTTATATAGAAAAGGGACAGACCGACATTTGCTTATGTAGGCCTACCCATTTCATGGGTCTGGCAACCATTTCATGGGTCTGGCAAAAATACATCTGTAAGTACTACAGCTAATAATTCTCAGGACAAAGATTTTGAATTTGCAAATTAGACAATTAATCTAGATTTAGCAGGCGCAATTTACAGTAAGCAACCAGTCCCTGAATATCAGGGACCTGTGTGTCCACAGGTGAAGAGTCCCAGTTTAACTTCCTCTTAACTTCCCGCGCCAACAGTTCTCTCTGTGCACCAATCAGGCTTCTGCTCCACTTTGACTGACACATTGCACTCCTCGGACAGAGGAGAGGCTTTGCAGCACAGACCTGAGGGACTGTCTTTCTTCAGGATGGATTCAACAGAAAAAGAACTGCTGAACTTCACCTCACATCTACTGTTAACAGCTTTGCAGGCTGCATCTTTAGGAAAGTGAAGAGTTGTGTAGTGGTCTGGTGATGATGGTGGTGGTGGTGGCGGCGTGGTCATCATCATGCGTGTGTTGACAAGCAGACTCTGATGTTGTTCTCCACCGATTTTGTCTGCACATATCCAAATGATTCCAGTCTGTTCTTCAACTGCAGGGAAAAAAAGAAAAATATGTTAAATTTCAAATGAGGTCTTGAATAAAGTCAACTTTATATTTGATATCAAACGGGCATTTCCCTAGGGATGTATTTAGGGTACGTCTCACTGAGAAAAAGCTATACGGGCAGATTAAGGACCAGCTGGAGGATTATACTGTGTATCCACACTGGCCTCGCAATGTTGCCTGGGAATGGGTAATGGTTAAACGATTAGTGGTATTTTGTGTTTTCTTACCTGACTAAAAGTGAGCATCTTTTCTGGAGCGTCTTGTAAGACGAAGGCGACCATTGTCAAGGAGGATTTGCACTGGTTGAAACGTTCTTGCTGAGTTGCACTGGATGGATCTGGACTCATGAGCATCCTCTTGGTGGGTCAAGCAGGAGGTGAAGAGTCCCAGGTGAACTTCATCTTCAGTCCAACTGTTCTCTCTGTGGACCAGTTAGACTTCTGCTCCACTTTGACTGACACACTGGACTCCTCTGACAGAGGAGAGGCTTTGCAGCACAGACCAGAGGGACTTTGTTTCTTCAGGATGGAGTCAACAGAGAAAGAACTGAACTTCGCCTCACATCTACTGTTAACAGCTGTGCCGGCGTCAGGAGAGTAGAAAGTTGTGTAGTGGTCTGGTGGTGGTGGTTTGTTCATCATCTCCTTTCTCCCCATGGAGGACAACTCTGGGAACCACTCCAGAACTCCTTTGAGGTGACGACGCACCATCTTTTCTGTTATTTTACTGTGATCAAGTCTCCAGTTGTTCCTTGGGTCCACTGGGCTCACCTGAACCTGAAAATGAAAGCAACGTCAGTATTTGACTAAGCTTTGTGAAAGTTCAGATATTTACAGATTACATTTTTATTAGTGAAATGCTTATTTGAGGAGTTGTAATTACCTTGACAAAACATGTGTTGGATGACAAACAGAATCGGATGTTGTTCTCAAAGGTTTTTGTCCTCATGGACCCAAATGCTATCAGTCTGTCCATCAACTGGAGAAAAAAAAAGAAATCAAGTTACAAATTAGGTCTGACATACTGTAAGTTAACATTACATTTGATTATGACATGTAAACTGTTAACAGCAGCATTGTCGGTTTCTTACCTGACTAGAGGTGAGCATCCTGTCTGGAGAGTCTTGTAGGACGAAGGCGATCATTGCCAAGTGGGTTTTGCACTTGTTGAAACTTTCTTGTGGTGAGACAGGTGAGGTCCAAGACAGGTGAGATAGGTGAGTTCCAAGGTTTCCAGACATCTTGTTTGCTGTAGATAGAATGAAGTCCCAGACACAGAGCAGTGGTTTGAGAACTTCTCTCAGTCAGTAGCTTGTGCTGAATGAGCAGATGTCCAGGTCTCTGGATATAAACCCTGTTGGAACAATAGGACATTAGAAGGTGTGAATTCCTGGGTTAATGAGGGACCTTTTCAGGATGAGCTATGATGGTCCAGGGCGGAGTCACAATAACAATAGACCATCTCAAATCCTCTGGAGGTACATCTGCAACCTTCGTGTTTATATTTGAACATATTGACAGGTAGAAGTAGAATAATATTCTGAAATATCAATTAGATGGGAAAATCTGTAGATTACTTTGACTTTATTTGTTTAATTGAGATGTACAGTACAGCACATATTGATGATTACAATGAACTATATAGTACTTACTATGTAAAGCTGCTGTGAGGCTTGAGTTGCAAGCCCCCCTCTTTTATTTCCAATACTATATAGCACTTTTCTATTCTGACTGTCCCACTCATTCCATAAAGGTCATACACTAATCATTGATGAATGTCTAAGTGTGTTCTCTACCCTGTGGGTTATCTTGTGAAACATTACTACAGTATGGTCTTAGTTTTAAGACGGCCTCATGCCGTGAGGCGTTGTGAGCTTGCCTGACTGTTGAGTTGCAAGCCTCCCTCTTTTATTTCCAATTAACTACATATCACTATCATTGATTAATGTCTAATTGTGTTCTCTACCCTGTGGTGTATCTTGTGAACTACAGTAGGGTCTTAGTTTTAATTAAATACTACTGTAATGTAATGTACTGTACTGTACTATACATAATACATTGACTTCATTGAATGGTCCATTAGCTAGAGTCCTGGATGAGGTGATAATCACTGGAATGTGTGGACCATTGTTTCATGACATTACTGCTATTAATTAGATATGCATATTATGCACATTACCTACACAGGTATATTATGCACATCACCTGCATTGATAGGCTAAGCTAACACACATTCCAGTTAATGTGTTCATAGAACAATGTTCCACACATTCCAGTGATTATCACCTCATCCAGGACTCACAGTGTTTGTGAAGCTAATGGGCCATTCAATGAAGTCAACACATTTATTATACATTAAATGTCCAGGGGTGCAGTTTGGTAATTGGTAAACTGCATGCAATCATGTTAAAAACCACAAACCAACCTTTGACGTGTATTCATATATGACTGTATGGACTTTATGAATGGAATGAGTGGGTTCTGTGGGACAGTCAGAATGAAAATGTGCTTTATAGTTAATCTGGAAAAAATATATACAATGTTTAGACCGTTGATGTCATTACTCTCAATAGGATATTTGAATAAGGACGTTTGAATACAATAAAAAATGGAAAAGAAAATAAGTTACAATGAAAACAATGTGGTAGTTTGTTCCAGATATGTAGTGCAGTAAAAAAATGGTGCATGATATCGTCACATGATCATAAATGTATTTTATATTGCTTTTTAAACCAACTGAGATATATAGGCCGTGTAATTCATCGAATCTGTAATACATTTTAATCTTCATGTGAGAGTAGGCTGTATTTAATTCTGTTAATATTTCTGTTAGCATTCAGCACTTAATAGGACTATATGAGTATGACTACACATGTGCAGTTTAGCAATTACCAAACACACCCCTGGACATGAGCAACTGCACTTTCGAAAAATGTGCAAGGTTTAATAAACAAACACCTTTAGTGTCTTATGCTGCATTCACACTGAGAGAAGCCAAGCTAATGGTTGGCTTGGTAATTCAATGTAATCTGAAACCATCTTTAAATTACCAAGCCAACCATTAGCTTGGCTTTTCTGTATGTGAATGAGGCATTAGTATGTATGTATGATATATATGATTTTGATGAAGCCACAGGAGAAACTGCAGTTTGAAAGACTCTTTACTAATTGATTGACATGAATAAGAGGTGAAACTCCCTGGAATGTGAACAAAGTTCGTGAAAAGAGCCTCACCACATTCCTGTGTTTCAGGACTCACACCTGCATACCAATAGACACACATGAATAAAATCATTTAGACTTAGTCATATATTGGCTTATCAATGTTCAGCAGTTCAAGAGGTGTGCATTTGATGCAGTTATTGTGCAATGCGTCAAATATTTTCCGTAAACTAAAGCCCTGTTCACCATACAAGACTGTGCAGATCTACAAGCACACAACGTTTAGATCATTTTTAAATTGATAAATACAAAACAAACGGTTTTGGACAATTGGACAATTCCACCCGACAACGACAATTAGCAGTAATGTCTCAGTTGAATGAGACATTACTGCATATAATTATACATCACTGAGAGTCTTCATTGCTTTTAAGAAGACATCAAATTTATCTTTAACATGTACTTAGTGTCCAGTGATAATTCATGTGGGAGGGCAGGGACGTGCTGGGCCCCTGATTCAGCCCGGGAAAAAGAGTTGGAGAGGCCCTCATTGCGCACTATAGAGAGAGATCTCTCTCTATAGCGCTGCTGCTACTCAACGATTTGTGACCACTTTTTGTGGTCACATGTTCAGATACTGGATTCTGATTGGCTTAAAACAGTGGTAAATCAGTCAACAACCTTGAGTTGGCTCATGGACCCCGCCCACTGAAACAATTCATGATTGTAACTAAAGATCCTTGCAAGTTATAACTGTGTTTTCTTTCATTTATATTGTAAAAGTGGTAGAAAAGCAATTTACCATTCGAGGTGGTGGGTTGTTGGCTTCGCCTCGTGCCACAACCCTGAAACAGTGGTAAATCAGCCAACAACCCACTCCTTCTCGTGGTAAATGGCTTACTTAGAACTTGGTACCACCTGGTAAATAAGTAGGCCAAAGTGGTTTATTGTTGGTATCAGCCCAGATGCCAGGTTGAACGTTCTTTTAAGGAAATAATGCAAATCCCATCCCTGGGTTACTTGTTGTGTTTGAGTCCTTCAACATTTTAAGTCCTGTCCCCCACTTTTGTTTTAGAATAAAAGAGAAGAAAAAATAAACACCACCAGTAAATTCTACCCATGAGAACATCATCACCTGCCCAGTGTGGCTGCATCTCCATCTGAGGCATCTTGTGTCCCCTTCATGATGATGATGAAATGCTATGGTAACATTTAGAACCATGTTGTAGAATCCAGAATATTTTACATTTAAAAGGTGCTGTAAGCTTTTTGTCTTGTTTGTGTTAAAGTAAGCATTAATTAGCTCTACTGTATATTCTAATAGTAATAGGAGTATCTCTGTCTCTTCCGTGCTTTGCTAAACAGAAAATGCATTTTCATGTCGGAGTTTCATCCAATCAGGAGAGAGAACTCATATAAGATACTAGGGCTGCGAATCTTTGGGTATCCCATGATTCGATTCAGAATTGATTCTTGGGGTCACGATTCGCGATTTTTTTTCGATTCTTTCAAATCCAAACGATTATTTTCCGATTTAAAAACGACTCTCCATTCAAAACGATTCTCTATTCAATTCATATATCAGGATCTACTCCAGTCTGCTGGCATGAAAGCAGAGTACATTTAAGTAGCTTTTATAATTGTAAAGGTTTTATCAACTTATTGCAATAATGTAAACACACAAAGGTAAATCCAAGACATGTCTGATTTCATGCTTGCACACATTTTTTAACTTGTACAAACAAATCATAATATCTAATAAATAATATCTAATCATTTTTGGAAAATGAGAATCGATTATGAATCTTGCCATGTTAGAAACACGATTCGAATTCGAATCGATTTTATCCTGCACCCCTATAAGATACAGGATTTAAAATGTGGAAGTGATGTCCAGTGATGATACAAATAAATGAGCAGACTAAATTGAAACTGGAACTCTATAAATGTGAAGCTTATAATTATAAATTGGTTCTCTCTTTTTATGTTTATTATAGAGGGGAGACCATTGTTTCTGAACAAACTATACTATAGTAATGATGATTAGGTCTACTATCAGAATAGTGAGTTGCATGTACAGTACAGTACAGTACAGTATGCCACTGTCACTTGCTGTCAATAGATGTCTGATTCTGGTCTACAGAGAACAATTATTAATACGTTTTTATCAGGTTTTTCTCAGCACTTATATCGTAGGAAGGGAGATATTTCACAGATCAGAAGTTGCTGTATATCCTGTTCTGAATCTGCATTGATAATAATAATAATGTGTCTGTTTAACCCAGGGGTGTCCATACTTTTTTTAAAGAGGGCCACATTGGAAATGTTAAAACACCCAAGGGCCGACTCTATCTCATGGATAGAGCCTGCGATCATAGGTTCAGTCAGTTATACCCGAGGGGTCAATGCGGTTGCATTCAGTTCTGGTACAACACTACTACGCCAGTCTTGCGTCACAGGTGACGTGGCAGTCAGCTGATC
Source organism: Nannobrachium achirus (assembly GCF_963921795.1). Classification (NCBI taxonomy): domain Eukaryota; kingdom Metazoa; phylum Chordata; class Actinopteri; order Myctophiformes; family Myctophidae; genus Nannobrachium; species Nannobrachium achirus. Next base: position 7,395,481 of record NC_137819.1, on the reverse strand, counting down.
ATTGCCAACCTACTTAAAGCCTGTTCAGTTGTCTCTTCCTCCTGCCTTGCTGATTGGCAGCTGGCACTTGCTTGCCAAGTTGCCATGCCTCATGGTGTGAGGCTGTTTGCTGTGCCTAGCTGGCTGGGTGTTACTGGTTGTTCTGCTGCTTATTGTTGCTTAAATCATGTTCTTGGCTGCTAAGCTAAGAAGCCGTGACTTGGCCAGGTTGTATGGAAAAAATGTTGGGATTGTTTGATTCTGGTAATCGCTGCTGAATTCTAATTATTGCTTCAAGGTTCATGTTGTCATTGCTAATGTTGCTGGTGCCCAGTTGCCCATTCTGCAGTGCTACAGTCTAATGTGGCAGTCGTTTGTTGCTAAAGCTAATTTAAATGTGCTGTGGGCTTTGCTAACGTTGCTAAAGTTAAGCTCAGGAACAGTGGTTGATTGTGGTTGTTATTCTTGTCAGGTTCAAGTTTCATAATTATGAGGATATCATTCCCTCTGGGCTTTGGGAACTTAACCATGTCATTGGTTAGCTGTTCAAGCAACTGTTGGTACTAGCATTGCCGGGCTGCCGGCAGAAAGAGAAGGGAAACTTGTGTATATTGTGGGTTGTTTGTTTATTTCTCACCTTGTTGTTCCATATATTTTATTGAACTGTTTAGCGTTAGCAAGTCGGGTCGTTGCTAAAGTTAGCTCAGAAACCATAGGATTCATCAGGATCAGTGGCTTGTTTGCTAATAGTCTCTGCAGCCATGAGCAATAGCTCATTCCATTCAGTCAGCGTTAGCCAGGAGCTCTCTGCTGTTGATGTAGAGACTGCCAGCTTATACTTGTGTAGTATTTAACAACCCACACGTTGAGCATCCAGCTAGCCAGCGTGAGTTCGCCTCCTAGTAAGGTCATGCTGCGAGACATGCTGCGCATACTGAGCTATGGGTAACGTAGTTCGCTATCTTTCAAACCTCTGCGTTGTTGTTTTTCAGTCTATGGTGTGTTAAGGGGTCTCTACACGAAATAGCCTACTTCCAACAGCTCCAAACTGCTGCCGGTTGTAGTCTGCTGGCATTAGCTGGCAAACTTGGCATAAAAGTCCGGCGACGAACTTTGATTGCATTCATGTGGCAGACACTGCGTGACAGTGTTGCCATGTCTGCTCATTATAAGCGACTTGGTATTGTATTCCTGTGAGGTCTCTAGCTGTGGGTTTCCTTGTTTGGGCTTGGTTCTGGAGGGTAGTTGCTTATTTGGCTCGCTTCATCATTTGTTTTAATTATTTATTAGGAATAGCTTAAGTTATAGAGCTCAAGTGGCGAAACTTTGGGCATAGACTGGTCGCTTGTTTCACTCACAGAATCTGGCAACGGAGATATTCGTTGTGCAGCTTGTTTTAAATGATTTCGTCTCTGTGGGCTGTATTATTGCTTAATGCTTATGTCTCACCTCGGGTTTATATGTTTAATGTATTGTGAAGCCCAAATGCAGTCATGCACTATCTGGCCGTCATGCCAGGCCAGCGCTTATCTTATGTCGATGAGTGGCCGATGTTTTCAAAGTGCTAGTAGTGCTACATCGTAGCTTCAGCTAAAGTGTCCTGCGGCTTCATAGATCATCGTAGTGCTGCTGCTGGTTACTGTAAAAGACAAAGTTCCCGTGAAATGATTTTCTAAAGCTCATTAATCGCTTCCCTTGAGAAGTCTTATAAAGGATGTCTGTCCGTGTTGGCTCTGGATAAAGGATCGCCGCAAGCTCATAGCATAGTGGTTTATGTGCGAGCATTGTTTGCTTCCGCAATCACAAGCTGTCTGACCTATGACGTCATCAGTTGAACTTGCTGGTGCTTTCTGGGAATCGTAGTCTATGCTCTAAATGCACTGGAGTATTGTGCATGCATTCGGTAGCTGTGGCTTTTCATGATTTCCAGGAGTGGAAAGGTGCTCACATTTTGTACTTAAGTGGAAGTATCGGTGCTGCACTGTGGATGTACTCCGTTGCAAGGAGACGTCCAGGATTCAAAATGTACTTGAGTAAAAGTACGGAAGTATTGGCATGAAAGTGTACTTGGGGTACCAAAAGTAAAAGTCTAAATGCTTGAAAATTGCGACGTGTTGTGAGCCAAGGTATAAAATAGGGCTAAGTGGGTTAATGTGTGTTTTGTATATTGTAATTTACACCTGCAAGTAACTAGAGTTTTCAAATAAATGTAGTGGAGTAAAAGTACAATATTTGAATCCAAGGTGTAGTGGAGTAGAAGTTAAAGTATTGGAAATTAGAAATACTCAAGTAAGTACAAATACCTCAAGAGCGTGCTTAGGTACAGTACTTAAGTGGATGTGCTTAGTTACTTGCACCACTGATGATTTCCCTATTCCAAATGGTTGGGGCACTTGGTGGGGGAGCTAATGCTAGCAGTCAGGTTGTTGGTTCATGCCAAGCTAGCTTCCATTTATTTCGGTGCTTGATGTGATAGCTTCTCCGGTGTTGGCTAGTAGCCTTCATGTTTGTCTTCGGATAATCAAGTTAATAATCCTCTCAATTGAGCTGGTATCAAACTCTGCCCTGCGCTCAGTTCAGGTAGCCTACTTGGGTGAATTAATTCTATATTCACAAATGGATAAATAACGAATTACTAAAATAAATAATTCACAAAGTAATTTTAAATAGATAATGGATACATTTAAATGGATATTAAAAAATTACATTTAAGTACATTTATATATTATGGCTATATATACATATATATATATATATATATTTATTATAAAAAATTAAATAAATAAAAAGGAAAATGCGTCGTCATCACCCAGTAGGTTAAGATGCAATGTGCATCAGGTATGCCAATACTGCTTAATGTTTTTAAGTGGTAGGTTATGATACCATGGTGCATCAGGTACACCATGGTGTATGAGGTAAATGTTGGGTTTAAGACGCCAATGGCGCATCAGGTATGCCAATGGGCATAAGGTTAAATGGTATTTAAGATGCCAATGGTGCATAAGGTTAAACGTTAAGATGCCATGGTGCAGCAGGCATGCTAATGTGCATAAGCTTAAATGTTAAGATGCAATAGCGCATCAGTTATGCCATGGTGCATACGATTTACACGGTAGGTTTAGCATAGCATGGGTAATTCACTAAGTAGGATATTTTCTCTATATCAGAATTCTCACCGGGTAAGTGTTTTTGCCGACTGCTCATTTAGATATCCTGCTCAGGCAGGTCTCCCAACATCGTCATCAGAACGGGTTCGCTTGGTTGCCATCATAGATGTTCTGCTCGGGCAGGTCTCTCAACATCGACTGAGAACGGGTTCGCTGGTTGCATCATTTAGTGCTAATCATGGACATCACTCCGTCTTGGTCAGGAGTTGTCAGGATGAGTATGTTCAGTTACTGTTATGCTTACCATGAAAAGCCGGTTGACAGTGGATGTCATGTACCGGTATGTGCGACAAGCCATTCAGAAGTAAACTCCATTGCATGTTACTTACGGAGAGGTGCTCCATTAATAGTCAAGATATAAAAGTCTGTCACGCTGGCTGGAGATGTTGCTGTCTAAATGGGTCGGCGTCAGATCATCGAATGGATGATTATGCGTAGAGTGTTTTAGGAAGGTGTTATCTGGTGGTGATAGGATGATAGTTATATTTATTTTCATTAATCACTGTTCAGTAAAAGCATGGTTAGTACTCGTTGGTTCCAATCTTAGATCTATTCACTCTAATCAATCTTAATGTATTCTTTTATCCAAACTGTCAGCGGAACTGATATGTTAAATATTATCTCAACTTATCAGAATTTAATGAGTTCAAGTGTTGTAATTTAGCTTGAGCGGTTCAAGCAGTATTACTAAATATATGGTGGTAGCTGGGGGAAATCGCGTGCATCAGAGTTACGTTCACTTAAGTCCTAATGCTCCTCTATTCTGGCATTAGAGGGATGGCTGTTGGTGTGGGCAACTAAAGTTATGCCTTAGCGATCCCAGATGGTTGTCGCTGTGTTGGGGGAGAAGTTGGGATCGGCGTAGTATTAGAGGGGAGCTTCACCCCTCATTGAAGGCTCATAAGCTTGCATTCGTCACTGTGTCTCCTAAGAGCAGTGGGACGTCACTGTGTCTCTTAGGAGCAGTGCCTGGCTTACATAGATTTCCACATTATGTTCGTATATCCTAGCAGGATCCAGAAATGCTAGCTGCATTTCGTCACTGTGTCTCCTAAGGAGCAGGGGGATATCTGCTAGGATGACACACGGCTTGTTGCGTCAGCTCACATAGATTTTTCCACATAATGTTAGTATGTCTTATCAGGATCCAGGATGCCAGCTTGCATTCGTCTCTGTGTCTCCATTAGGAGCAGTGGGATATCTGCTAAGACGTGCATGGCTGGTTGCGCCAGTTCACATAGATTTTTCCACATAATGTTAGTATGTCTCAGCTGGATCCAGGATGCTAGCTGCATTCGTCACTGCACCTCCAAGGAGGAGCAGTGGGATATCCGCGGAGATGTCACACGGCTGGTTGCGCCATCTCAAATAGTTCTCCCACATAATGTTAGTATATCCTAGCAGGATCTAGAAATGCTAGCTGCATTTCGGCACTGTCTCCATGCGGAGCAGTGGGATATCAGCTAGGGTGCCAAACGGCGTGGTGTGCCTGGCTCACATAGATTTTACACATAATGTTAGTATATCCTAGCAGGATCCAGAAATGCTAGCTGCACTTCGTCACTGTGTCTCCGTCAAGGAGCAGTGGGACATCTGCTAGGATGAATCGGTAGAGTAATTTCCCGTAGGGCGTTCTTGGTTCTGCGTGTTGGGGGTGTTTATATATATTTATATCTCCCTGCTACTAATGGTTATTGATGTTCTTCTGTGCTGCGCTGAGCAGGGAGAGCAGAGCCTGACGCCAAAATAAATGTGACATATACACACTTGCATTACTCATTCATAATAATAATAAACATTGTTTCAATCCTTATCGTGGGTTATCTGACTGAAATGGATAGAGCCTGCGATCATAGGTTCAGTCAGTTATACCCGAGGGGTCAATGCGGTTGCATTCAGTTCTGGTACAACACTACTACGCCAGTCTTGCGTCACAGGTGACGTGGCAGTCAGCTGATCATTGCCAACCTACTTAAAGCCTGTTCAGTTGTCTCTTCCTCCTGCCTTGCTGATTGGCAGCTGGCACTTGCTTGCCCCCACCGCCTCCCCAGCACCACCAGTAGGCTCTGCTGTTAATTCTGTTCCCCATGGGGGGTGTTTATATATATTTATATCTCCCTGCTACTAATGGTTATTGATGTTCTTCTGTGCTGCGCTGAGCAGGGAGAGCAGAGCCTGACGCCAAAATAAATGTGACATATACACACTTGCATTACTCATTCATAATAATAATAAACATTGTTTCAATCCTTATCGTGGGTTATCTGACTGAACTGACGTAATGTGCTTTCGGTCGGACCATAACAAAGTCACATATACAGTATATGCATCGCATTTAATCGATTTTATTCAACTATCATCATCATCAATATTTAATATCAATAGTCTTTTGTCATGCAGGTGTCTGCTCCGAACAAAACAAAAATAACTCTGGCTTATTTCACATTACCAAATGTAACCAGACAAATTATAGTCTAAATATTGGTGGGCCATTTATAATACAATTTAGGAATGAAGCCGCGGGCTGCATTATATGTGTCATCGGGCAGCATTTGGCCCCCGGGCCGCACTTTGGACAGCCTTGGTTTAACCTGTCATATATTTTCTTTTTCATCTTTTTTTTAATTAATATTTGTTTTGGGGAATTAAATGCAATGGTACAAACGTTGTTGTATTGTACCACATTGTACGTATTCTTGAAGATATAGATTTAAAATATAGTAGACTGTAAGTGATCGTTGTTGTCGACAATTAATTGAATAAAACAGATCTAAGTAAGGATAACAAATGTAACTAAAAGAGAAAAAGATTTAGACAAAAAAGAGAATGAGAAAGTTAAAAGGGAGAACAAAAAGCGGGAAAAAATGAAGAAAGAGAAAGGGATTTCATTATCTTTTCAATAAAGAATGCTTGTGGTAACTTTTATATTGCATTGTTTCATTACCCATTTGTCTTTCTTTGTTTATCAAGTTGTCACTATATGCCTATAATGTCACTTGATGGTGACATATTAGGCTATTGAGAAGGGAAAAAAAGATCTCACCATCTGGTATGCCAATAGATGTGGACATTCCAATTTAACCACTAGAGCCAAGTGATATATGGCTGTTCAGATAGAGTATAACCCCGGGCCCAAATCCAACTGCCAAGTGAACAGTCAGTCTCCATTAAATGGAGTGGTTTAATAGATGATTATTGCTTTAGATGTAGATATTAGCCTTGTAAAACAGCCTCCCCCGGAAGTCTACATTTTCATTTGCTTCCTACTATTTCAGGAGGAGGCTGGTTTACGAGACTAGTAGGATATCATATGCACTGATTTCAAAGCTATTGAAATACACAAAATATGGACGTGACCTTTGCTTTGGTGATAATTAAATACAAATAGTTTTTGTTCCATGAGTGTGAGCATTGTTACATCCACAAGAGGGCAGCAGTGGTCTAGGTTTAGGATCTGCTTTAGTTTGTGCCAAGGTTGGCTGTGGAAGTAGTGGAATGTAACTGAGTACTAGGCTACTCAATTACAGTATTTAAGTACATTTTTGAGGTACATTTTACTTTACCTGATTATTTTATTTGCAATTTTAAACACTTTTACTCCACTACATACATCTCAGAAACAAATAATGTAGGCCTACTTTACTAAACTACAATCTAAACTACTATCTTTTGAAAACTGTATGTATGTATGTATGTATGTATGTATGTATGTATGTATGTATGTATGTATGTATGTATGCATGCATGCATGCATGCATGCATGCATGTATGTATGCATGCATGCAAATGACTTTAGCTATGGCCTATGGCACTCTGAAGGGCAGTGTGCACCCTCTGAATACTAGTATACTATTTGAAATTATTATCACCTGCATCTTTTTTCATTCAAATCTGCTGCAGATCATTCCATCTATATTGACATTTCTCTATTATCTTGATCATAGACTGAATGTTCAATATACAGTAGGTCTGTGTGCACACATACACAGACATCTATTAAACTGGGAAAGGATTTGGTTGAGTTTTCTTTGAAAAAGTGAAAAAGTGTTTTCAATGCTTTTATTTAAAAAAATTACATCTGTAAGTACTACAGCTAATAATTCTCCGGACAAAAATTTTGAACTTGCAAATTAGACATTTACTCTAGATTTAGCAGGCGCAATTTACAGTAAGCAACCAGTCCCTGAATATCAGGGACGTGTGTGTCCACAGGTGAAGAGTCCCAGTTTAACTTCCTCTTCGCGCCAACAGTTCTCTCTGTGCACCAATCAGGCTTCTGCTCCACTTTGACTGACACATTGCACTCCTCTGACAGAGGAGAGGCTTTGCAGCTCAGACCCGAGGGACTGTCTTTCTTCAGGATGGATTCAACAGAGAAAGAACTGCTGAACTTCACCTCACATCTACTGTTAACAGCTTTGCAGGCTGCATCTTTAGGAAAGTGGAGAGTTGTGTAGTGGTCTGGTGATGGTGGTGGTGGTGGTGGCGGCGTGGTCATCATCTCCTTTCTCACTGAAGTCAACTCAGGGAACCACCCCAGAATTCCTTCGAAGTGACGACGCACCATCTTTTCCGTTATTTTGCTGTGATCAAGTTTCCAGTAGTTAGATGAGGACACTGGGCTCAATGAAATCTGAAAATGAAAGAACACTGCTGTTAGAATTAAGTTTGATGAGAGTATGGGTAAATCATATATTTTTAATACCATATGGAATTATCATTTCAAGGAATTTATATATTTACCTTGACAAAACATGCGTGTGTTGACAAGCAGACTCTGATGTTGTTCTCCGCAGATTTTGTCTGCACATATCCAAATGATTCCAGTCTGTTCTTCAACTGCAGGGGAAAAAAGAAAAATAAGTTAAATTTCAAATGAGGTCTTGAATAAAGTCAACTTTACATTGGATATCAAGTGGGGATTTCCCTAGGGATGTATTTAGGGTACGTCTCACTGAGAGAAAGCTACGGGCAGATTAAGGACCAGATGGAGGATTATACTGTGTATCCACACTGGCCTCGCAATGTTGCCTGGGAATGGGTAATAGTTAAACGATTAGTGGTATTTTGTGTTTTCTTACCTGACTAAAAGTGAGCATCTTTTCTGGAGCGTCTTGTAAGACGAAGGCGACCATTGCCAAGGAGGATTTGCACTGGTTGAAACGTTCTTGCTGAGTTGCACTGGATGGATCTGGACTCATGAGCATCCTCTTGGCGGGTCTAGCAGCAGGTGAAGAGTCCCAGGTGAACTCCATCTTCAGTCCAGCCGTTCTCTCTTTCTTCAGGATGGAGTCAACAGCTGAGTAGAGAGTTGTGTAGTGGTCTGGTGGTGGTGGTTTGTTCATCATCTCCTTTCTCCCTATAGAGGACAACTCTGGGAACCACTCCAGAACTCCTTTGAGGTGACGACGCACCATCTTTTCTGTTATTTTGCTGTGATCAAGTCTCCAGTTGTTCCTTGGGTCCACTGGGCTCAAGCGAACCTGAAAATGAAAGCACAGTATAACGTCAGTATTTGACTAAGCTTTGTGAAAGTTCAGATATTTACAGATTACATTTTTATTAGTGAAATGCTTATTTGAGGAATTATAATTACCTTGACAAAACATGTGTTGGATGACAAACATAATCGGATGTTGCTCTCAAAGGTTTTTGTCCTCATGGACCCAAATGCTATCAGTCTGTCCATCAACTGGAGAAAATATAAATAAATCAAGTTACAAATTAGGTCTGAAATACTTTAAGTTATTACATTTGATTATGACATGTAAACTGTTAACAGCAGCATTGTCTGTTTCTTACCTGACTAGAGGTGAGCATCCTGTCTGGAGAGTCTTGTAGGACAAAGGCGATCATTGCCAAGTGGGTTTTGCACTTGTTGAAACTTTCTTGTGGTGAGACAGGTGAGGTCCAAGACAGGTGAGTTCCAAGGTTTCCAGACATCTTGTTTGCTGCAGATAGAATGAAGTCCCAGACACAGAGCAGTGGTTTGAGAACTTCACTCAGTCAGTAGCTTGTGCTGAATGAGCAGATGTCCAGGTCTCTGGATATAAACCCTGTTGGAACAATAGGACATTAGAAGGTGTGCATTCCTGGGTTGAGGGACCTTTTCAGGATGAGCTATGATGGTCCAGGGCGGAGTCAATGATCACAATAACAATAGACCATGTCAGATATATTGAACATATTGACAGGTAGAAGTAGAATAATATTCGGAAATATCAATTAGATTGAACAATCTGTAGATTACTTTGACTTTATTTGTTTAATTGAGATGTACAGTACAGCACATATTGACGATTACAATGAACTATATAGTACTTACTATGTAAAGATATCATGGTAAAAAGGACATCACCGTCTAAACATTTGTGCTGCTGTGAGGCTTGAGTTGCAAGCCTCCCTCTTTTATTTCCAATACTATATAGCACTTTTCTATTCTGACTGTCCCACTCATTCAATAAAGTTCATACACTAATCATATAAGTGTGTTCTCTACCCTGTGGTGTATCTTGTGAAACATTACTACAGTATGGTCTTAGTTTTAAATTAATACTACTGTACTCAGTGATGGGCAAGCTACTTGGAAAATATAGTAAGCTACAATAGTAGTTACTCTTGATTAAATATAGCTCAACTACACTACAAGATATCCCCAGAGAAATGAAGCAAGTTACACTACAAGCTACAGGGCAAAAGTAGCTAGCTACATCAACACTACTTTCTTTTTATTCTTTTTCAAGAACAACTTTCCACCAAACAAATGGGCAGGCAAAAAATGCTCAGTTTGATTTTTTATTATAAAACAGACTGAAACTGGAAACCCTCTGTCTGGCTTTAAATTAAATTGGGGACACCAATGACTGGTCTATTTATTTATTCATTTATTTATTTTGTAACTGTACTGTACTGTTTTGTACTGTACTGTGTACATAATAATTTGACTTCATTGAATGGTCCGTTAGCTTCACCCAACCCTGAGAGTCCTGGATGAGGTGATAATCACTCAGTCACTGTATACAATAATACATTGACTTCATTGAATGGTCCATTAGCTAGAGTCCTATTAGGATGAGGTGATAATCGCTGGAATGTGTGGGCCATTGTTTCACGACATTACTGCAATTAATTAGATATGCATATTATGCACATTACCTACACAGGTATATTATGCACATCACCTGCATTGATAAGCTAACACACATTCCAGTTAATGTGTTCATAGAACAATGGTCCACACATTCCAGTTATTATCACCTCATCCAGGACTCACAGTGTTTATGAAGCTAATGGGCCATTCAATGAAGTCAACACATTTATTATACATTAAATGTCCAGGTGTGCCGTTTGGTAATTGGTAAACTGCACATCCAATCATGTTAAAAACCACAAACCAACCTTTGACGTGCAGTCATAAAGGACTGTATGGACTTTATGAATGGAATGAGTGGGTTCTGTGACTGTGGGACAGTCAGAATGAAAATGTGCTTTATAGTTAATCTGGAAAAAAGATATACAATGTTTATACTGTGATGTCATTACTCTCCTTAATAGGATATTTGAATAAGGACGTTTGAATGCAATAAAAAACGGAAAAGAAAATAAGTTACAATGAAAACAATGTGGTAGTTTGTGGTAGGTGCATGATATTGTCACATGATCATAAATGTATTTTATATTGCTTTTTAAACCAACTGAGATACAGGCCTTGTAATTCATCTAATCTGTAATACATTCTAATCTTCATGTGAGAGTAGGCTGTATTTAATTATGTTAATATTTCTGTTAGAATTCAGTACTTAATAGGCCTATATGAGTATGACTACACATGTGCAGTTTAACAATTACCAAACGCACAATGGGCATGGGCAACTGCACTTTTGAAAATGTGCAATGTTTAATAAACAAACACCTTTAGTGTCTTATGCTGCATTCACACTGAGAGAAGCCAAGCTAATGGTTGGCTTGGTAATTCAATGTAATCTCTATGCAAACCATCTTTAAAAAAGTCCAAGCTTTTTTTCCAGCTTGGAAATGTTAAAAGCTGGTTTGCATAGAGATTACATTGAATTACCAAGCCAACCATTAGCTTGGCTTTTCTGTATGTGAATGAGGCATTAGTATGTATGTATGATACATTTTGATGAAGCCACAGCAGTTTGAAAGACTATTTACTAATTGACATGAATAAGAGGTGAAACTCCCTGGAATGTGAACAAAGTTCATGAAAAGAGCCTCACCACATTCCTGTGTTTCAGGACTCACACATACATGCCAATAGACACACATAAATAAATCATTCAGACTTAGTCATACATTAGCTTATCAATGTTCAGCAGTTCAAGAGGTGTGCAGATGATGCGCACATACAACTGTGCAGGTAATGTGCAATGTGTCAAATATTTTCCGTAAACTAAAGCCCTGCTTCACCATACAAGACTGCGCACAAGACTAGTGAAAATAGCAGATCTACAAGCACACAACGTTTAGATCATTTTTAAAATGATAAATACAAAACAAACGGTTTTGAACAATTGGACAATTCCACCCGACAACGACAATATGCATTTCTAATAAATTAGCAGTACACAATTTGCAGTACACAATATGACTTGAGAGTTCATTCAATATATACTTTGCTTTATCTATGACCATGAATCCATTTCCCCCATCTACACAAAATCTTTCAAAAAAGTAAAAATAAATAAATAAAAATACAAATCTACAAGCTCACAATGCATTGCAACTTGACACTCTGTGACCTTGTAGATTAGTTATTTTATCAGAATCATATGACAGAAATGAGCAGCTATAATTTCATGGGGGATAATCAACTGGAATGATTTAGAGATTAGTTTGGGACTGTGAAATGTAGAGCAACTTATAGATATTGAACCATCTATGTATTACCAGTAAGACTCCCTAATCGGGAGATAAGCTATCTCCACAAATAGGCCAAAAGTTTGTTTTACCAATTATCAAGACATACGGGCAGTTGACAGTTTGCCATGGTTACTCATTGAAGTTGAATCTCCATATATGGAGATAACCTACGCATCACACTAAGTCTGACCTCACCAGCCCATATTTGGGCATGAGCAACTTATGTCTCCATATATGGAGATATGATGACATCACACAGTCCTCAGCCGATGATGTGGCGTGATGTCATACAATACACAAACGAGCCCTACAGTATAAAGGGGCAATTCTTGCCAGGAAATAAGCATTTCTTCGACTCAGACCTTATCGCCAGGGTTGGCTTATAGCAGCTGTCGGTAGGACCATATATGGATTCTGTTAGTGTGGATCTCCTAACAGGGCATCATCTGGGAGACAATCCCTTTTATGCCCATATATGGAGATCCCTAACAGAATCCCTTTCATGCCCATATATGGAGATCCCTAACAGAATCCCTTTTATGCCCATATATGGAGATCCCTAACAGAATCCCTTTTATGCCCATATATGGAGATCCCTAACAGAATCCCTTTTATGCCCATATATGGAGATCCCTAACAGAATCCCTTTTATGCCCATATATGGAGATCCCTAACAGAATCCCTTGTATGCCCATATATGGAGATCCCTAACAGAATCCCTTTTATGCCCATATATGGAGATCCCTAACAGAATCCCTTTTATGCCCATATATTATGGAGAAATCCCTGCTCTGAGTATCTGACATCAGTGTGATGTCACCTGTTTATGCCCATATATGGAGATCCCTGCTCTGCGTATCTGGTTGCTATGGTAAACAGTTGGTTGCTAGGGTAAAAAAACATGGTTGCTATGGTAAACAGTTGGTTGCTAGGGTAAACAGTTGGTTGCTAGGGTAAAACCATGGTTGCTTAGGTGGTTGCTAACGTACACTAACAGACCAGCAACAACAGACTGTTGCCACAGCAACGTACACAAAGGTTTGTGTACACATGTGGTGTGATGTCATACTGATGCGGAGATATGAGCAGGGCAAAGGTGTGACGTGTGACGTGTGACGGACGGACGGACGGACGGACGGACGGACGGACGGACGGCCGGTGGAGGTTTTCATAGTAAACTGCTCCCTGACGGTCGCAATAAAGACCAACCTGAATAACTACATTATTAAAAGTCAGGCACAGGCTTTAAGAAATAAAAGCCCTATATAACATTTAACACGTTTAACATCCCGATATGTTGAAAATGTTCATAATATAACAAATCAACTTTAATTGTTGAGAATCCATCCATTTTACATTTAGCTGTTAATGTCGAAGATGTTTATAATGTTGTCAAATGTCAAATGATAGTCATTGACATGTGTCTAAAGAGTTAAACCCAAAGTTACATAACTTCTTTCTGACCACCATGTTGTCCAGGATACAGTAGTAAAATAGTGTGTGTGCAGGTGATGATCACTACATGCAAAACCCGCCCTTATTGAATGAACATGAACCACTAAAATGAAACATATGCTGTTTATTTAAACACCAACAGAAGATCTGATGATGGTGGATGTATTTTACAAATATATTTTTAGGTTTGGCATTTTACATTTTAGTCATTTATCACATCAGACATAATCTTTTACAGTAAGGGTTAGGGTTAGGGTAGGGTTAACCTTTTAACCTTTACACAAGACTGCATTTTGCCATTTAGTCATATCGTTCTGGGTTGCATAATTTCAATTCAATTCAGTTCTAAACTGAATCCAGTTTCTGTTAAAGTTCCAGAGGAACTGTTGAAAAGGGTTGGTTGTTATTGTGGTCATTGGCTCCACCCTTGCCATCATAGCTCATCTGAAATGAAAAGGTCCCTCATTAACCCAGGAATTCACACCTTCTTAATGTCCTATTGTTCCAACAGGGTTTATATCCAGAGACCTGGACATCTGCTCATTCAGCACAAGCTACTGACTGAGAGAACTTCTCAAACCACTGCTCTGTGTCTGGGACTTCATTCTACAGCAAATATACAAGATGTCTGAAAACCACGGACCTCACCTGTCTCACAGAGTCATTTCACATTGCAAAACCTACTTGGCAATGATCGCGTTCACCCTACAACACTCTCCAGACAAGATGCTCACCTTTACTCAAGTAAGTAACAGTCAGACAATACTGTAACATATTATTACAGTAAAACATTTATTCAGTATTGCATATTTGACCTAAACATGTATTGTCTTATTTCATATCTCATTTGTAAATTCCATTGTTGTTTTTTTTCAGTTGGTGGACAGACTGGAAGGATTTGCTTCTGCGTGGACAAAATCTTTTGAGAACAACATTAAATCATGTTTGTCAGCCTACAAATGTTTTGTCAAGGTAATCCTTCTCATAAGAATTATTTGTTGATACAATTTCAAACCAGGGGACCATATTCACCTGGACACCCAATAAGCCTAATCAAATTCTGACAATGTAGTTTGTTTATTTTGTTTTATTTTCAGGTTACAAATAGCCTGGAGGCAGATGCTACATGGAACTACAAACCCGACTGTTGGAAACTCGATCATAGTAAAATAACAGACAAGATGGTGCATCGTCACTTCAGTGGTCTTCTGGAGTGGTTCCCTGAGCTGATACATAGAAAGGAGATGATGACCACTCCGCCATCACCAGACCACTACACAACTCTCCACTTTTCTGAAGACGAAGCCTGCAAAGCTGTTAACAGTAGATGTGAGGTGAAGTTCAGCAGTTCTTTCTCCATTGAATCCATCCTGAAGAAAGACAGTCCCTCTGGTCTGTGCTGCAAAGCCTCTCCTCTGTCAGAGGAGTCCAAAGTGGAACAGAAGGCTAATTGGTCCACAGAGAGAACTGTTGGACTGAAGAGGAAGTTCACCTGGGACTCTTCACCTGTGGACACACACCCTGTTCAATGTACACGTGACAGTTACACCATCAGCACAACAGGGGGCAGCAGCACAGACCATGGACTCACTGGTAATGATGCTGCTAGACCCATCAAGAGGAAGAGGATGATCCTGATGACCCCGCCAAGTCAGCAAGAAAAGTTCAACCATTGCAAAACCTACCTGGCAATGATCGCCTTCATCCTACAAGACGCCCCAGCAAAGATGCTCACATTTAGTCAGGTAAGAAACACAATCCTACACATTTAACATTTTAAAACATTTTACATTGAATGTAAAGTTGTCTCATTTCAGGCCTGATTTGTAATATCACTTCTTCTTTTCTCCAGGTGATGGGCAGGCTGGAAGCATTTGGGTTGGGGAGGACGAAATCCTTTGAGAACAACATCAGAGTCTGTTTGTCAACCAACAAATGTTTTGTCAAGGTGAACATAAATTCCTCTATAATTATGATATTTCAATGGTGAAATTGTAATGACGACTCATCTCAGTAAGCATACTCAAATTATAAACAACAATTATTTCTTTCTTTTTGCAGATTCCATTGGACACGGATTGTCTCTGGAACTACTGGAAAGTCGATCATAGCAAAATAACACAAAAGATTTTGCGTCGTCACTTCGCAGGAATTCAGGAGTGGTTCCCTGAGTTGACCTTAGTAAAAAAGCAGAGTTTGACCACACCACCATCAGATCACCACACAACTCTCCACTTCCCTGAATATACAGCATCTCAATCTGTTAACAGTAGATGTGAGGTGAAGTTCAGCTGTTCTTTCTCCATTGAATCCATCCTGAATACAGACAATTGACAGTTCTCTGAAAAGGGGGATTCAAAGAGGAGAAAACGCACTGGTGATGATGATGCAACAGAAGACATTTAGCACTGTTCCTTATTTTTATACACTTTTGCCAAATATGGACTCATATATTTGACCATGATAGTTATCATATTTTTCTCTAAGAGTTATTGTATTTTTCTACACATTGAAGATGTTGAGTTTTATTTTATTAATAAAAGCCCTGAAACCTGTTTTCTGTTAATTTCTTTTTCTCTCTCAAACCGTATTCAACGAAATTATTATCAAATCCTTTATACTACCTTTACAATACCATGACATCGTGGGGAGACAGTAGTGACTCCAAAGTCAGATATGTCCCTCCCCAGAATCTATTTAGGACTAGGAGTCAACTGGAGTCAATAAGAATGTTAATTGTGACCGTAGGTCGCATATTACGATGAAAACCGGCACATCCTGTCCGTCAGTAAGTCAGTGAGGGTCAGTGGGTAACGCCTCAATGTCTATAACTGGCCTCTTGTGACATCACATTGTTGACTGAATGACAAAGACAGCCTATTCTGGATATAGCTGACCTGTTCTGACATCACAGTGATGACCAGCTCAGCAGAAGGGTATTATGTCAAAGCACCCATGTGTATGCACCCATGGTTGCTTCTCGCCCTTAGGGTGTCTTACTGGTTTAATATAATTTGAAATCATTCCGACGCAAACACAATGCTTTTTTTCCTTCTATAAAATATAGATTTGTGACTAGGGAGTGCTGCTCGATAGGCCTATAAAAAGATAATAGATATGTAATAACCAGGTAATTCATTGAGGGGTATGGTATGATATGGCAGTGTTGGTGCTTTACGCAGTATACAGTATAAGAACATGTATATGGGTATATACAATCTAGGCTTGTGTGTGCGCTGGTGTATAAGCATGAAGTAGTGTTATATAACTAGGGAATAATTATTATTTATTTTTTATTGTTCATTCACTTTGGACTTTTTTAACTGTTGAGTCCACATGCAGAAAGGATGGGCAAAAATAAGGCTGAAGAAGAGTGAGAGTGAGAGTAGGTTGACTTTCATTTTGTTTATAGTTCTGTTAGAATTCAGTTCTTAATATAGGCCTATTTGACTACAGGGGTCTTCAACGTTTTCAGTCCAAGGACCCCTTAGTTGAGAGAGAGAGATGAGGCAGGGACCCCCACAACCTTTTCAGAGATGCCATAGTTCCATTGTTCGACAGCACAATCATCAGTGTATTTTGGATTCATATCAATTTGTGTTTTCAGATATTTAACTGCTTGAACTGTGAATACTTGACCTCTCACTCTGTACTTAGTCTGCTCTTTTTCCCCTCTACACCAAGCCTCTTTGCTGAAAATAGCTGATCTACAAGCTCACAACGCCTCGCAGCATGAGGCATTGTGAGCTTGGCTGACTGAGTTGCAAGCCTCCCTCTTTTATTTCCAATTAACTATATAGCACTTTTCTATTCTGACTGTCCCACTCATTCCATAAAGTTCATACACTAATCATTGATTAATGTCTAATTGTGTTCTCTACCCTGTGGTGTATCTTGTGAACTACAGTAGGGTCTTAGTTTTAATTAAAATACTACTGTAATGTACTGTACTGTACTATACATATTACATTGACTTCATTGAATGGTCCATTAGCTAGAGTCCTGGATGAGGTGATAATCACTGGAATGTGTGGACCATTGTTTCATGACATTACTGCTATTAATTAGATATGCATATTATGCACATTACATGCACAGGTACATTATGCACATCACCTGCATTGATAGGCTAAGCTAACACACATTCCAGTGATTATCACCTCATCCAGGACTCACAGTGTTTGTGAAGCTAATGGGCCATTCAATTAAGTCAACACATTTATTATACATTAAATGTCCAGGGGTGCCGTTTGGTAATTGGTAAACTGCACATCCAATTATGTGAAAAACCACAAACCAACCTTTGACATGTAGTCATATACTGTATGGACTTTATGAATGGAATGAGTGGGTTCTGTGGGATAGTCAGAATGAAAATGTGCTTTATAGTTAATTGGAAAAAAGATATACAATGTTTAGACTGTGATGTCATTACTCTCCTTAATAGGATATTTGAATAAGGACGTTTTAATGCAATAAAAACGGAAAAGAAAATACAATGAAAACAATGTGGTAGTTTGTTCCAGATATGTAATGCAGTAAAAAAGGTGCATGATATCATCACATGATCATAAATGTATTTTATATTGCTTTTTAAACCAACTGAGATATCATTTCCAAAAAAAAAATCCAAGCTTTTTTTTCCAGCTTGGAAATGTTAAAAGGTGGATTGCATAGAGATTACATTGAATTACCAAGCCAACCATTAGCTTGGCTTTTCTGTATGTGAATGAGGCATTAGTATGTATGTATGATACATTTTCATGAAGCCACAGGAGAAACTGCAGTTTGAAAGACTATTTACTAATTGGCATGAATAAGAGGTGAAACTCCCTGGAATGTGAACAAAGTTTCGTGAAAAGAGCCTCACCACATTCCTGTGTTTCAGGACTCACACATGCATACCAATAGACACACACACACACACACACACACACACACACATATATATATATATATATATATATATGTATATATATATATATGGGTCAGTGACGTGACGCCCCAAAAAACATGTTTTTTAAAAAACTTTAAATAGCAGGCATAAAAATTATTTACTTTTTTTCTGCTCACTCTCAACTTTATGGAAACACATTTTGTTTTTAGATATTTTATTGGAATCAGACTTTATTGAGCAGTTTGTTGTACTTGTGCCTAAAACCGTCATCTGGTGTGACATGACAATAATTGTTCATAAAATGAAAATGGAGTACACCTTTCTTAAGTTACTCACTTTATCAAAGTCCTTTATCATAACTAACCTGTGATCCACTATAGTTTTGTGAAAATTAATTGAATCTGTATATTTTTTTCATAATCAACACTCTGTGTGAGGCCCATGTTGTCGATCTTTCAACATATTTTAATTTTATTCTGACAATAAAGGTATGATTTCTCACTATTTGGAATGTCACACCAGATGACTTAGTGTCACACCAGATGACCATATCTTCATGTGTCAAAGCAAACTGTGTTTTAACCTACCTATTAGTGAGTACTGAACTTTACTGATTGATTAAACAATTACCCAGGAAAAACAGCAACAGTAAAATTGCTTTACATTAAATAACATGGCCTTAATATTTCTGAACAGGATAGTATTGTTGGGCCTTAACATAGGATAACAAAGAATTGTAGTAGTAGATGGATGATGAGGATGTGCACAGGAATGCTACGCACACCTAAGTCTTCTGCCGGCCCACGGCAGAAGGATCTTAAAGAGACAATAAGGTGCATAGCCACACTGGGAGCCAAGGCAACATTTTATTAACACCAATTATTGGAAACAACTCAGCATTCAGGTGTATTACTTTTTTCCGAAGTCTCCTGAACTTGAACACAGCATTTTGAGTTGAACAAATTTATTTACGAATCATGTCGTTACACCACATCTCCACTAGCTAAAGAGTGCTGGGTTGTGCAACTCCGAAAATAGCTGATCTACAAGCTCTCGCAGCACAATGCGTTGAGAGCTTGTAGATCAGCTATTTTCGCTATGTTTGTCTCGGGTCCTACCTTACCTCATTGTCCAGTCCAGTGAGTGAAAGTACAAAAGTATTAGATTAGATTAGAATAGACATTTAGACTGCATTGTACATCAGCCAGTCACATTTGGTGAGGGTATCTAGACATTTAGACTGTATTGTACATCAGCCAGTCACATTTGGTGAGGGTAGCAAACCGTTTGCCCTGTTGCGGTTCTGCTATGCCACAGACAACTTCCTGCTCTTTGTAGAAAATGCAGTCTCGCCCCTTTGACCAGACAAAACCATTTTTCATTTTTCCAAGTTGATTCATGCAGTTTATCTCTAGCCCCTCCTTATTAATGGTAACAATCTGCCCCACATATGGCTTTCCCTCATATTTGATTATGACAAACTGTCCTTGTGTGTATTCATCTGAGGAGGTGTCTGAATCCTCAGCTTGGGCCTCTCCAATAGATGCACTTGTGTCCAGCACCTGAGTAGAAGACCTTCAGGAGGAGACATTTAAATGTAATTTATTTGTCAGGTAGATTGTTTTTAGTAGTAAAATGTAATTACTAGCAAGTCCTCAAGTTTGCCAAGTATGTTATACTCACTGAGCTCCGGAAGCTGTTTTGGGCCTGCAGCTGACCTGGGAAGGGGGCAGTTCCGCAGATGGGCCACCACTTAGTTAAGGAAGAAAAGGAATGAATGGATGACATAAGTTACTTTATTGTCATTAAACAGGTACAATTACAGGTATCATAAAATTGGCAAAGAGAATGATTTAGTTATACTTACTCATCACTTGTCTTGTCACCTGGCACCTCAGCCCTGGAGACTTGGTCGAACTGTAATTTCCGTGGGTTGTGACAGGTGCAGATCTGAGGAAACTGGCAGAAACAACTCAGGTCTCTGTAAACTATCTTTCCCGGGAAGATAGAAAGAACCTGGTGCGTAGTGCTGATGCCAATCACTGGACGCACTGATGGAGGGACCATTTCATCCATGTTGGATATCTTCTCTTCTTCGATCCACATGACAGTGACTTTTTCAGAGGACTTCTGTAAATACTCACACAGATCCCTCGGTGTTTGTAGGTCACTGCCTCCGAGGACATACATGTCTGCCTTACGCTTCAGCACCCCTCCCACACCATCAGGTGCGCCCTTTCCATGGGAACGCTCTGAAAAGTTCCAGGTGACCCTCTTGAATCCCCATGTATAAGGAATGCTGCTCATGAGGAAGCAGTTTGTGCGATTCCGGTACTGGGTTGCTGGCCCATCACTGAGGACATGCAGGGTGTCAATTGCATTGTCTTGTTTTCCTCGGAAATCATCAATAACTGGCTTGATGTGTGCCCACACAGCACGCTCATCATGGCGTAAGGACTGTGAAATGGTGGCATAGCACTGGGAGCCACTGACTGAGTAGGCAACTCCGGTATGCACTGTTGCCTGCTGCCTATTGCCACCAAAATGAAACGCCTGAATCTCTGTGTTTAGTTTACATGCATAGTTCTCAGAAAAGTCTATATGCAAGACCATTTCATTGGGTTGGATGCTCTCCTTGATGTGTCTGAACTGCTTCACCAGATGAAGCCAGTTGAGCTGATGACTTGCAATCGCACTGAGCCTCTGGTTGAACACATCAGTGAGTCCAAATTAATCAATTTATTTGAATTGTGCTAAATCTATAACTAGTAGTCCTACTTTTTTTCCTTCTTTTTTTTTGTTTTGCTGTATCCAAGTAAGGATAAGAACAGCTATGGTTTTGTTTAAATGCCCTTCCTCCATATCCATTCATTCATCACTATACAGTATGTTTGTGTATTTTGGAAATAATAAAATCACATTTTCTGTACCACCCATTTTCTGTTGTCAAGTGTCTTATATTAACTGCTTATAACGGATAGTTATTATAAAGTGTTACCACAATATAAGGTTTAGGTTTCTGTGAAGGGGTTTCTGCTCTGTCTGATGAATTTGCTGTATCACCGAATGAAGCTAAATTAAATTATGTAAAAATGTTTAAAACGTTGTTTTAAACATGTTAAAATGTTTTAAATGGACAAAAGAAACATGGGACTTGTTATTTATTGTTATGTCTGTAGGAAAATACAGTATATATCATCTGGTGTGACAATCAAGTCATCTGGCGTGACAAGCAGATATGTCACACCAGATGACGAAGTGTCACACCAGATGACGTTTTCTGCATTTAGGACTACCTTGAGGCTACCAGGTACACATTAGCATGCTAACAACATGCTAGCTATAAAAAAACAACCTAGATTTACATGTAATTATGACCAAAGTTTCAAATAACTTTTGCTTTATTAATGAAAAAGGTGTCACACCAGATGACATCCAGAAGTGCCACACTTGTCAAAGTTTCAACAAGATGGCATTTCATGAAAATGTTAAAATCATAACTCACCTCAGACACCTGTCTTGCAGTTGTGCTGGGAGTGCTGAATAGCCTTACAGAAGAAGGACCTCTCTAGCCCAGTAGGTGTCCAAATTATTGCCTGTTTAATTTTTCCAAACTAGTGTCACACCAGATGATTTTGGTTTGGGGGACAAAATCTTTTTGATCAGAAATGACTGAAAACATTATTATTTGCCTAAATTCATTTTTAAATGAATTTTAGCAATTCTTTTTCTTAGTTTTATTCAAGTTCCCACTTTGAGAAACAAGGTCGGGACAGTCACACCAGATGACATTTACCATGTTTGGTTGAAGATTCTGAAGAAATGAGGAATGAAATGTTTTAATCTTGAGTAAGTTCACATAAAGCTTAATGTCCTGCACAATATTCAGAAGGTTTTTGACAAATATATTTTTTATTTATACATGTTTGACACCGAGGACAGCGAAAACGCTACGTCACGTCACCCACCCATATATATATATATATATATATATAATTTAGTCATACATTAGCTTATCAATGTTCAGCAGTTCAAGAGGAGTGCAGATGATGCGCACAAACAACTGTGCATGTAATGTGCAATGTGTCAAATATGAATCCACTTCCCCTATCTACACAAAATCTTTCAAAAAAAATAACAAATAAATAAAAATACAAATCTACAAGCTCACAATGCATTGCAACTTGACACACTGTGACCTTGTAGATTAGTTATTCTATCCGAATGTTCACCTCTTATGACAGAAATGAGCAGCTATAATTTCATGGGGGATAATCAACTGGAATGATTTAGAGATTACTTTGGGACTGTGAAATGTAGAGCAACTTATAGATATTGAACCATCTATGTATTATAAAGACCAACCTGAATAACTACATTATTATTATTATTAAAGTCAGACACAGGCTTTAAGAAATAAAAGCCCTATATAACATTTAACACGTTTAACATCCCGATATGTTGAAAATGTTCATAATATAACAAATGATAGTCATTGACATGTGTCTAAAGAGTTAAACCCAACGTTACATAACTTCTTTATGACCACCATGTTGTCCAGGATACAGTAGTAAATTAGTGTGTGTGCAGGTGATGATGACTACATGCAAAACCTGCCCTTATTGAATGAACATGAACCACAAAAATTAAACATATGCTGTTTATTTAAACACCAACAGAAGATCTGATGATGGTGGATGTATTTTACAAATATTTCTAGGTTTGGCATATTACAATTTAGTCATTTATCACATCAGACATAATCATTTACAGTAAGCAAGCTAACCACAACTATAGGATCAACATATTAACCACCTTTCTAAATAATTACAGTAAATAACATTTTAACCTTTACACAAGACTGCATTTTGCCATTTAGTCATATTGTTCTGGGTTAAATAATTTCAATTCAATTCAATTCTAAACTGAATCCAGTTTATGTTAAAGTTGCAGAGGAGCTGTTGAAAAGGGTTGGTTGTTATTGTGGCCATCATAGCTCATCTGAAATGAAAAGGTCCCTCATTAACCCAGGAATTCACACCTTCTAATGTCCTATTGTTCCAACAGGGTTTATATCCAGAGACCTGGACATCTGCTCATTCAGCACAAGCTACTGACTGAGAGAACTTCTCAAACCACTGCTCTGTGTCTGGGACTTCATTCTACAGCAAAGATACAAGATGTCTGAAAACCACGGACCTCGCCTGTCTCACAGAGTCATTTCACATTGCAAAACCTACTTGGCAATGATCGCGTTCACCCTACAACACTCTCCAGACAAGATGCTCACCTTTACTCAAGTAAGTAACAGTCAGACAATACTATAACCTATTATTACAGTAAAACATTAATTCAGTATCGCATATTTTACCTAAACACGTATTGTCTTATTTCATATCTCATTTGTAAATTCCATTGTTTTTTTTTTCAGTTGGTGGACAGACTGGAAGGATTTGCTTCTGCGTGGACAAAATCTTTTGAGAACAACATTAAATCATGTTTGTCAGCCTACAAATGTTTTGTCAAGGTAAATCCTTCTCATAAGAATTATTTGTTGATACAATTTCAAACCAGGGGACCATATTCACCTGGACACCCAATAAGCCTAATCAAATTCTGACAATGCAGTTTGTTTATTTTGTTTTATTTTCAGGTTACTAATACCCTGGAGGCAGATGCTACATGGAACTACAAGCCAGACTGTTGGAAACTCGATCATAGTAAAATAACAGACAAGATGGTGCATCGTCACTTCAGTGGTCTTCTGGAGTGGTTCCCTGAGCTGATACATAGAAAGGAGATGATGACCACTCCGCCATCACCAGACCACTACACAACTCTCCACTCTCCTGAAGATGCAGCCTGCAAAGCTGTTAACAGTAGATGTGAGGTGAAGTTCAGCAGTTCTTTCTCCATTGAATCCATCCTGAAGAAAGACAGTCCCTCTGGTCTGTGCTGCAAAGCCTCTCCTCTGTCAGAGGAGTCCAAAATGGAAAAGAAGGCTAATTGGTCCACAGAGAGGACTGTTGGACTGAAGAGGAAGTTCACCTGGGACTCACCTGTGGACACACACCCTGTTCAATGTACAGGTGACAGTTACACCATTAGCACAACAGGGGGCAGCATCACAGACTATGGACTCACTGGTAATGATGCTGCTAGACCCACCAAGAGGAAGAGGATGATCCTGATGACCCCGCCAAGTCAGCAAGAAAAGTTCAACCATTGCAAAACCTACCTGGCAATGATCGCCTTCATCCTACAAGACGCCCCAGCAAAGATGCTCACATTTAGTCAGGTAAGAAACACAATCCTACACATTTAACCTTTTAAAACATGTTATATTGAATGTAAAGTTGTCTCATTTCAGGCCTGATTTGTAATATCACTTCTTCTTTTCTCCAGGTGATGGGCAGGCTGGAAGCATTTGGGTTGGGGAGGACGAAATCCTTTGAGAACAACATCAGAGTCTGTTTGTCAACCAACAAATGTTTTGTCAAGGTAAATATAAATTCCTCTATAATTATAATATTTCAATCGTGAAATTGTAATGACTACTCATCTCAGTAAGCATACTCAAATTATAAACAACAATTATTTCTTTCTTTTTGCAGATTCCATTGGAAACGGATTGTCTCTGGAACTACTGGAAAGTCGATCATAGTAAAATAACACAAAAGATTTTGCGTCGTCACTTCGCAGGAATTCAGGGGTGGTTCCCTGAGTTGACCTTAGTAAAAAAGCAGAGTTTGACCACACCACCATCAGATCACCACACAACTCTCCACTCCCCTGAATATACAGCATCTCAATCTGTTAACAGTAGATGTGAGGTGAAGTTCAGCTGTTCTTTCTCCATTGAATCCATCCTGAATACAGACAGTTGACAGTTCTCTGAAAAGGGGGATTCAAAGAGGAGAAAACTCACTGGTTATGATGATGATGATGATGATGCAACAACAGAAGACATTTAGCACTGTTCCTTATTTTTATACACTTTTGCCAAATATGGACTCATATATTTGACCATGATAGTTATCATATTTTTCTGTAAGAATTATTGTCTGTATTTTTCTACACATTGAAGATGTTGAGTTTATTTTTTAATAAAAGCCTTGAAACCTGTTTTGCGTTAATTTCTTTTTTTCTCTTAAACCGTATTCAACAAAATTAGTTTCAAATCCTTTATACTACCTTTATTGCGACCGTAGGTCGCACTTACTACAGAAAGCTGCTCGAGGTGTCCGTCTGTCCGTCCGTCCGTCCGTCCGTCCGTCACACACGTCACACGTCACACTTTTGCCCTGCTCATATCTCCGCAACCGTTGCCCCGATCCATGCCAGATTTTGCACACACACTCCTTACCTGCCAAACTACAACCTCCAAGGACCCCCGGAGCTCCAGGGACCCCCAGCTCCCTCGGGGACCCCCAAGTGTAAAAAATGAGCACATGTGCAAAAATTACCAAATGACCACCCAACGGGGCTGCTCACGGGGCATTCCCGGGGACCACCCACTCCTGGTGCTCCAGAACGGATGCAAAAGTGGTGGCGCCCCCAGTGGAGGACCCCCTGCCACTGCAGCTCACATAAAATGCCGTAACTCGGGCTAGGAGCGACCGGGAGAGCCGGGGCCGGTACCTATTCGTCCGCCTTGGCGGCGCGGAGACCCCACCCCTCATTTCTCACATGGCCCTCTAGCGCCACCATGAGGCCGATTCAGATTTTGCCCTAAAATCACAAAAATCACTACACAGTATGTCTACACTCATGTCATCAACATGCTCAGGAAGATTTTGGAAAAACACATTTTTGCTCTATTTGTGGAGATAAGTGACCTACGGTCGCTTATCTCCCGATTAGGGAGTCTTACTGGTAATACCATGAAATCATGGGGGGACGATAGTGACTCCAAAGTCAGATATGTCCCTCCCCAGAATCTATTTAGGACTAGGAGTCAACTGGAGTCGATAAGAATGTTAATTGTGACCGTAGGTCACATATTACGATGAAAGGTATATAATATATATTAGAACTTGAACCACTTGGTAAATAAGTAGGCAGAAGTGGTTTATTGTCGGTATCAGCCCAGATGCCAGGTTGAATGTTTTTTTAAGGAAATAATGCAAATCCCATCCCTGGGTTACTTGTTGTGTTTGAGTCCTTCAACATTTTAAGTCCTGTCCCCCACTTTTGTTTTAGAATAAAAGAGAAGAAAAAATGAACACCACCAGTAAATTCTACCCATGAGATCATCACCTGCCTAGTATATAAGCTCAGTAATAGGAGTATCTCTGTCTCTTCTGTGCTTTGCTAAACAGAAAATGCATTTTCATGTCGGAGTTTCATCCAATCAGGAGAGAGAACTCATATAAGAATCTACGAATCTTTGTGTATCCCATGATTCGATTCAAATCCAAACAATTATTTTCCAATTTAAAAACGACTCTCTATTCAAAACGATTCTCTATTCAATTTAGATTTTGCTACATTTAAGTAGCTTTTATAATTGTAAAGGTTTTATCAACTTATTGCAATAATGTAAACACACAAATGTAAATCCAGGACATGTCTGATTACATGCTTGCACACATTTTTTAACTTAATATCTAATAAATTATCGTAATAAAAAAACATAATAAAAAGATCATAAAATAAAAATCATAATATCTAATAAATAATATCTAATCATTTTTGGAAAATGAGAATCGATTATGAATCTTGCCATGTTAGAAATACGATTCGAATTCGAATCGATTTTTATCCTGCACCCCTATAGGATTTAAAATGTGGACGTGATGTCCAGTGATGATACAAATAAAAGAGCAGACTAAATTGAAACTGGAACTCTATAAATGTGAAGCTTATAATTATAAATGGGTTCTCTCTCTTTTTATGTTTATTATAGAGGGGAGACCATTGTTTCTGAACAAACTATACTATAGTATTGATGATTAGGTCTACTATCAGAATAGTGAGTTGCATGTAGGCCTACAGTACAGTACAGTATGCCACTGTCACTTGCTGTCAATCGATGTCTGATGGTCTACAGAAAACAATTATTAATATGTGTCCTGCTCTGAATCTGCATTGATAATAACAATGTGTCTGTTAACATGTCATATTTTCTTTTTCATCTTTTTTAAAATTAATATTTGTATTTGGGAAATAAATGCAATGGTACAAAGGTTGTACCACATTGTACGTATTCTTGAAGATGTAAGACTGTGTACCACATTGTACGTATTCTTGAAGATGTAAGACTGTAAGTGATCGTTGTTGTCGACAATTAATTAAATAAAACCGATCTAAGTAAGGATAACAAATGTACCAGCTGGTGCTGGTGCTGGTCTTACTGCTGGTCTTGTGCTGGTTTTTCTAGCAGGGGTGTGCTTCTCCGTATGGCCGTCCTGTGTATCTAAAATAGCAGACATACAAGCTCACAGCGCTGCGCGCTGACGTGCTGATATTTTCAATGCGCGTAACCATTGTACTGAGAATATAGAGTAGACTGATCTAATGCGCACAGCGCAGCATGAAGCAGCAGCGGTGAGCTCCGCTGTCTCACTCACAGAACATGATACAAATTTAAAATTATGATAGGTTTTAATGGTTGTAGCTTAACTGCTTTAGACAAATAATTATGTGAATAATAAGATTAAATGATAAAATAGCCTAAGAGGCATTTTCCCAGCCGGCCACGGTGGCCGGTGGACTTTATAATTACCGGCCAATTAAACATTTAACGGGCCAATGGCCGGTAAATACCGGCTAACGGAATCTCTGAGATATATATATAGTCATTTGTGAAAACAAATGACTTTAGCTATGGCCTATGGCAGTCTGAAGGGTGCACCCTCTGAATACTAGTATACTATTTGAAATTATTATTATCACCTGCACCTTTTTCATTCAAATCTGCTGCAGATCATTCCATCTATATTGAATTTCTCTATTATCTTGATCATAGACTGAATATTCAATATACAGTAGGCCTGTGTGCACACATACACAGACATCTATTAAACTGGGAAAGGATTTGGTTGAGTTTTCTTTGAAAAAGTGAAAAAGTGTTTTCAATGCTTTTATTTAAAAAAAAAAATACATCTGTACAGTAAGTACTAAAGCTAACAATTCTCCGGACAAAATGTTGAATTTACAAATTAGACATTTACTCTAGATTTAGCAGGCGCAATTTACAGTAAGCAACCAGTCCCTGAATATCAGGGACGTGTGTGTCCACAGGTGAAGAGTCCCAGTTTAACTTCCTCTTCGCGCCAACAGTTCTCTCTGTGCACCAATCAGGCTTCTGCTCCACTTTGACTGACACATTGCACTCCTCTGACAGAGGAGAGGCTTTGCAGCACAGACCAGAGGGACTGTCTTTCTTCAGGATGGATTCAACTGAAGAACTGCTGAACTTCTCCTCACATCTACTGTTAACAGCTTTGCAGGCTGCATCTTTAGGAAAGTGGAGAGTTGTGTAGTGGTCTGGTGATGGTGGTGGTGGTGGCGTGGTCATCATCTCCTTTCTCACTGAGGTCAACTCAGGGAACCACCCCAGAATTCCTTCGAAGTGACGACGCACCATCTTTTCCGTTATTTTGCTGTGATCAAGTTTCCAGTAGTTAGATGAGGACACTGGACTCAATGAAATCTGAAAATGAAAGAACACTGCTGTTAGAATTAAGTTTGATGAGAGTATGGGTAAATCATATATTTTTAATACCATATGGAATTATCATTTCAAGGAATTTATATATTTACCTTGACAAAACATGCGTGTGTTGACAAGCAGACTCTGATGTTGTTCTCCGCAGATTTTGTCTGCACATATCCAAATGATTCCAGTCTGTTCTTTAACTGCAGGGGGAAAAAGAAAAATAAGTTAAATTTCAAATGAGGTCTTGAATAAAGTCAACTTTACATTGGATATCAAGTGGGGATTTCCCTAGGGATGTATTTAGGGTACGTCTCACTGAGAGAAAGCTACGGGCAGATTAAGGACCAGATGGAGGATTATACTGTGTATCCACACTGGCCTCGCAATGTTGCCTGGGGATGGGTAATGGTTAAACGATTAGTGGTATTTTGTGTTTTCTTACCTGGCGAAAGGTGAGCATCTTTTCTGGAGCGTCTTGTAAAACGAAGGCGACCATTGCCAAGGAGGATTTGCACTGGTTGAAAAGTTCTTGCTGAGTAGCATTGGATTGAGCAGGACTCATGAACATCCTCTTGGTGGGTCTAGCAGGAGGTGAAGAGTCCCCGGTGAACTTCATCTTCAGTCCAACCGTTCTCTCTGTGGACCAGTTAGACTTCTGCTCCACTTTGACTGACACACTGGACTCCTCTGACAGAGGAGAGGCTTTGCAGCACAGACCAGATGGACTGTCTTTCTTCAGGATGGAGTCAACAGCTGAGTAGAGAGTTGTGTAGTGGTCTGGTGGTGGTGGTTTGTTCATCATCTCCTTTCTCCCTATGGAGGACAACTCTGGGAACCACTCCAGAACTCCTTTGAGGTGACGACGCACCATATTTTCTGTTATTTTACTGTGATCAAGTCTCCAGTTGTTCCTTGGGTCCACTGGGCTCAAGCGAACCTGAAAATGAAAGCACAGTATAACGTCAGTATTTGACTAAGCTTTGTGAAAGTTCAGATATTTACAGATTACGTTTTTATTAGTGAAATGCTTATTTGATGAGGTATAATTACCTTGACAAAACATGTGTTGGATGACAAACATAATCGGATGTTGTGCTCAAAGGTTTTTGTCCTCATGGACCCAAATGCTATCAGTATGTCCATCAACTGGAGAAAAAAATAAAGAAATCAAGTTACAAATTAGGTCTGAAATACTTTAAGTTATTACATTTGATTATGACATGTAAACTGTTAACAGCAGCATTGTCTGTTTCTTACCTGACTAGAGGTGAGCATCCTGTCTGGAGAGTCTTGTAGGACGAAGGCGATCATTGCCAAGTGGGTTTTACACTTGTTGAAACTTTCTTGTGGTGAGACAGGTGAGGTCCAAGACAGGTGAGTTCCAAGGTTTCCAGACATCTTGTTTGCTGTAGATAGAATCAAGTCCCAGACACAGAGCAGAGGTTTGAGAACTTCTCTCAGTCAGTAGCTTGTGCTGAATGAGCAGATGTCCAGGTCTCTGGATATAAACCCTGTTGGAACAATAGGACATTAGAAGGTGTGAATTCCTGGGTTAATGAGGGACCTTTTCTGGATGAGCTATGATGGTTTAGGGCGGAGTCAATGATCACAATAACCAGGCCCGGATTTATATGACATGAGGCCCCTGGGCAAGGGGAAATAAAGAGGCCCTCGTGCGCACGCAAAAATTCCACCTCCGGTCCACCTGACCACACCGTGACCTCACCTCCGGACCGGCCCATGCATAATGTGACTGTGTGCAGAGGCGTAATTTGACCAATATCTAGGGTGTTGCAAGGAATTAAGTGTATCCACCCGCCCGTAGGGCGGGTGCAAATTTTTGGGGGTTTTACCTGTTTTTGGGTGCTTTTTATATAAATTTCGGGTGTTTATTCCCCACACAACAGTTTAACAAGGAGCTGCAGATAGCTGTTACTATTTATTTAGCATGCAGCGAAACACACACACACGCGGATACAGAATTGGAGTTTGCGTGCATGTGTGTAGCTATATATGTGTGTGGAAAGTACCGGATACATAGAGTGGGCAGGCTTTAGACTGCACTAAGTTTTCAGAGCAGCTATATGCAGAGCGGCCAGCAGAGCAGAAGCTCTCAATAATAAAACAAAATGTACTGTAACTAAACACAAATATCACTTTATTTGGATTGCAATACTTAAAATTTCATCATTAAATTAACTCATTCAGGGTCTTTTCAAAATGGCTTCCAAGTTCCACACCGCCTCCCTCTCCATAGACTTCCATGTAATTCATAGTGCACGGATCATGCACGCCCATGCCTAGATAATGCACCACGTGTGTGCACACTGTTCACAGCTTTCAAACAAAAAAATCCGAGTGGAAATCCGTTCAGGCATTCATGAGCTAGCAGCCATTATGTTTTCTTGAAATGTAAACACACATGGCTGCCATGTTTGAAAGATGGGGTTGGTATGGGGGTTAAACATGGAATTTCGCGATTGCGATCATGCCTACTAAATTTTTTGGGGTCCAAAAAAATATTTATTTTTTTTTGAAAAAAAAAAAAAAAAAAAAAAATTGAGGCCCCCCTCCCCTGAGGCCCCTGGGCGCGTGCCCACCCTAGCCCAATGGTAAGTCCGGCCCTGACAATAACAATAGACCATGTCAGATATATTGAACATATTGACAGGTAGAAGTAGAATAATATTCTGAAATATCAATTAGATTGAACAATCTGTAGATTACTTTGACTTAATTTGTTTAATTGAGATGTACAGTAAGCACATATTGACGATTACAATGAACTAGTACTTACTATGTAAAGATGTAAAGATATCATGGTAAAAAGGACATCACCGTCTAAACATTTGTGCTGCTGTGAGGCTTGAGTTGCAAGCCTCCCTCTTTTATTTCCAATACTATATAGCACTTTTCTATTCTGACTGTCCCACTCATTCAATAAAGTTCATACACTAATCATTGATGAATGTCTAAGTATGTTCTCTACCATGTGGTGTATCTTGTGAAACATTACTACAGTATGGTCTTAGTTTTAAATGAATACTACTGTACTCAGTGATGGGCAAGCTACTTGGAAAATATAGTAAGATATCCACAGAGAAATGAAGCAAGTTACACTACAAGCTACAGGGCAAAAGTAGCTAGCTACATCAACACTACTTTCTTTTTATTCTTTTTCAAGAACAACTTTCCACCAAACAAATGGGCAGGCAAAAAATGCTCAGTTTGATTTTTTATTATAAAACAGACTGAAACTGGAAACCCCCTGTCTGGCTTTAAATTAAATTGGGGACACCAATGACTGGTCTATTTATTTATTTATTCATTTATTTATTTTGTAACTGTACTGTACTGTTTTGTACTGTACTGTGTACATAATAATTTGACTTCATTGAATAGTCCTGGATGAGGTGATAATCACTCAGTCACTGTATACAATAATACATTGACTTCATTGAATGGTCCATTAGCTAGAGTCCTATTAGGATGAGGTGATAATCGCTGGAATGTGTGGGCCATTGTTTCACGACATTACTGCAATTAATTAGATATGCATATTATGCACATTACCTACACAGGTATAGTATGCACATCACCTGCATTGATAGGCTAAGCTAACACACATTCCAGTTAATGTGTTCATAGAACAATGGTCCACACATTCCAGTGATTATCACCTCATCCAGGACTCACAGTGTTTGTGAAGCTAATGGGCCATTCAATGAAGTCAACACATTTATTATACATTAAATGTCCAGGTGTATCATAGGACTGTATGGACTTTATGAATGGAATGAGTGGGTTCTGTGGGACAGTCAGAATGACAATTTGCTTTATAGTTAATCTGGAAAAAAGATATACAATGTTTAGACTGTGGTGTCATTACTCTCCTTAATAGGATATTTGAATAAGGACGTTTGAATGCAATAAGAAACAGAAAAGAAAATAAGTTACAATGAAAACAATGTGGTAGTTTGTTCCAGATATGTAGTGCAGTAAAAAAAAAAGGTGCATGATATCGTCACATGATCATAAATGTATTTTATGTTGCTTTTTAAACCAACTGAGATATAGGCCTTGTAATTCATCGAATCTGTAATACATTCTAATCTTCAGAGAGTAGGCTGTATTTAATTCTGTTAATATTTCTGTTAGAATTCAGTACTTAATAGGCCTTTAATAAACAAACACCTTTAGTGTCTTATGCTGCATTCACACTGAGAGAAGCCAAGCTAATGGTTGGCTTGGTAATTCAATGTAATCTCTATGCAAACCATCTTTCAAAAAATCTTTTTTTCCAGCTTGGAAATGTTAAAAGCTGGTTTGCATAGAGATTACATTGAATTACCAAGCCAACCATTAAGCTTGGCTTTTCTGTATGTGAATGAGGCATTAGTATGTATGTATGATACATTTTGATGAAGCCACAGGAGAAACTGCAGTTTGAAAGACTATTTACAAATTGACATGAATAAGAGGTGAAACTCCCTGGAATGTGAACAAAGTTTGTGAAAAGAGCCTCACCACATTCCTGTGTTTCAGGACTCACACATGCATACCAATAGACACACATAAATAAATCATTTAGACTTAGTCATACATTAGCTTATCAATGTTCAGCAGTTCTAGAGGTCTGCAGATGATGCGCACAAACAACTGTGTAGGTAATGTGCATATCATCACTTTGAAATATTTTCTGTAAACTAAAGCCCCGCTTCACCATACAAGACTGTACACAAGACTAGTGAAAATAGCAGATCTACAAGCACATAAAGTTTAGATCAAAACAAAACTGTTTTGGACAATTCCACCCGGCAACGACAATATGCATTTATTTCTAATAAATTAGCAGTAATGTCTCAGTTGAATGTGCAAAGTAGTCCAGCATATATTATACATCACTGAGAGTTGTCATTGCTTTTAAGAAGACATCACATTTATGTTTAACATGGCTGTACTTAGTGTCCAGTGATAATTAATGGGGGGGAAACAATGTACAGTACACACAAGACTACTTTGCAGTGTTGTAAAGAACACAATTTGACTTGAGATTTCATATACTTTGCTTTTATCTATGATTTATCTATGACCATGGATCCACTTTCCCCCATCTACACAAAATCTTTCAAAAAAAGTAAAAATAATTAAATAAAAATACAAATCTAGACGCTCACAATGCATTGAAACTTGACACACTGTGACATTGTTGATGAGTTTATCAGAATGTTCACCTCTTATGTCATGTTCAGAAAAGAGCAGATATAATTTCATGGGGGATAATCAACTGGAATGATTTAGAGATTAGTGTGGGACTGTGAAATATAGAGGAACTTATAGATATTGAACCATCTATGTATTATAAAGACCAACCTGAATAACTATATTATTAAAAGTCAGACACAGGCTTTAAGAAATAAAAGCCCTATATAACATTTAACACGTTTAACATCCCGATATGTTGAAAATGTTCATAATATAACAAATCAACTTTAATTGTTGAGAATCCATACATTTTACATTTAGCTGTTAATGTCGAAGATGTTTATAATGTTGTCAAAATGTCAAATGATAGTCATTGACATGTGTCTAAAGAGTTAAACCCAAAGTTACATAACTTCTTTCTGACCACCATGTTGTCCAGGATACAGTAGTAAAATAGTGTGTGTGCAGGTGATGATGACTACATGCAAAACCTGCCCTTATTGAATGAACATGAACCACTAAAATGAAACATATGCTGTTTATTTAAACACCAACAGAAGATCTGATGATGGTGGATGTATTTTACAAATATATTTTTAGGTTTGGCATTTTACATTTTAGTCATTTATCACATCAGACATAATCATTTACAGTAAGCGAGCTAAATACAACTATAGGATCAACACATTAACCACCTTTCTAAATAATTACAGTAAATAACATTTTTTTAACCTTTACACAAGACTGCATTTTGCCATTTAGTCATATCGTTCAGGGTTGCATAATTTCAATTCAATTCAGTTCTAAACTGAATCCAGTTTCTGTTAAAGTTCCAGAGGAACTGTTGAAAAGGGTTGGTTGTTATTGTGGCCATCATAGCTCATCTGAAATGAAAAGGTCCCTCATTAACCCAGGAATTCACACCTTCTAATGTCCTATTGTTCCAACAGGGTTTATATCCAGAGACCTGGACATCTGCTCATTCAGCACAAGCTACTGACTGAGAGAACTTCTCAAACCACTGCTCTGTGTCTGGGACTTCATTCTACAGCAAATATACAAGATGTCTGAAAAGCACGGACCTCACCTGTCTCACAGAGTCATTTCACATTGCAAAACCTACTTGGCAATGATCGCGTTCACCCTACAACACTCTCCAGACAAGATGCTCACCTTTACTCATGTAAGTAACAGTCAGACAATACTGTAACATATTATTACAGTAAAACATTTATTCAGTATTGCATATTTGACCTAAACATGTATTGTCTTATTTCATATCTCATTTGTAAATTCCATTGTTGTTGTTTTTTTCAGTTGGTGGACAGACTGGAAGGATTTGCTTCTGCGTGGACGAAATCTTTTGAGAACAACATTAAATCATGTTTGTCAGCATACAAATGTTTTGTCAAGGTAAATATAAATCCTTCTCATAAGAATTATTTGTTGATACAATTTCAAACCAGGGGACCATATTCACCTGGACACCCAATAAGCCTAATCAAATTCTGACAATGCAGTTTGTTTATTTTGTTTTATTTTCAGGTTACAAATAGCCTGGAGGCAGATGCTACATGGAACTACAAACCCGACTGTTGGAAACTCGATCATAGTAAAATAACAGACAAAGATGGTGCATCGTCACTTCAGTGGTCTTCTGGAGTGGTTCCCTGAGCTGATACATAGAAAGGAGATGATGACCACTCCGCCATCACCAGACCACTACACAACTCTCCACTCTTCTGAAGACGAAGCCTGCAAAGCTGTTAACAGTTGATGTGAGGTGAAGTTCAGCAGTTCTTTCTCTATTGAATCCATCCTGAAGAAAGACAGTCCCTCTGGTCTGTGCTGCAAAGCCTCTACTCTGTCAGAGGAGTCCAAAGTGGAACAGAAGGCGAATTGGTCCACAGAGAGAACTTTTGGACTGAAGAGGAAGTTCACCTGGGACTCTTCACCTGTGGACACACACCCTGTTCAATGTACACGTGACAGTTACACCATCAGCACAACAGGGGGCAGCAGCACAGACCATGGACTCACTGGTAATGATGCTGCTAGACCCATCAAGAGGAAGAGGATGATCCTGATGACCCCGCCAAGTCAGCAAGAAAAGTTCAACCATTGCAAAACCTACCTGGCAATGATCGCCTTCATCCTACAAGACGCCCCAGCAAAGATGCTCACATTTAGTCAGGTAAGAAACACAATCCTACACATTTAACATTTTAAAACATTTTACATTGAATATAAAGTTGTCTCATTTCAGGCCTGATTTGTAATATCACTTCTTCTTTTCTCCAGGTGATGGGCAGGCTGGAAGCATTTGGGTTGGGGAGGACGAAATCCTTTGAGAACAACATCAGAGTCTGTTTGTCAACCAACAAATGTTTTGTCAAGGTAAACATAAATTCCTCTATAATTATGATATTTCAATGGTGAAATTGTAATGACTACTCATCTCAGTAAGCATACTCAAATTATAAACAACAATTATTTATTTCTTTTTGCAGATTCCATTGGACACGGATTGTCTCTGGAACTACTGGAAAGTCGATCATAGCAAAATAACACAAAAGATTTCGCGTCGTCACTTCGCAGGAATTCAGGGGTGGTTCCCTGAGTTGACCTTAGTAAAAAAGCAGAGTTTGACCACACCACCATCAGATCACCACACAACTCTCCACTCCCCTGAATATACAGCATCTCAATCTGTTAACAGTAGATGTGAGGTGAAGTTCAGCTGTTCTTTCTCCATTGAATCCATCCTGAATACAGACAGTTGACAGTTCTCTGAAAAGGGGGATTCAAAGAGGAGAAAACTCACTGGTTATGATGATGATGATGATGATGATGCAACAACAGAAGACATTTAGCACTGTTCCTTATTTTTATACACTTTTGCCAAATATGGACTCATATATTTGACCATGATAGTTATCATATTTTTCTGTAAGAATTATTGTCTGTATTTTTCTACACATTGAAGATGTTGAGTTTATTTTTTAATAAAAGCTGAAACCTGTTTTGCGTTAATTTCTTTTTTTCTCTTAAACCGTATTCAACAAAATTAGTTTCAAATCCTTTATACTACCTTTATAATACCATGAAATCATGGGGGGACGATAGTGACTCCAAAGTCAGATATGTCCCTCCCCAGAATCTATTTAGGACTAGGAGTCAACTGGAGTCAATAAGAATGTTAATTGTGACCGTAGGTCGCATATTACGATGAAAGGTATATAATATATATTAGAACTTGAACCACTTGGTAAATAAGTAGG
Organism: Nannobrachium achirus; assembly: GCF_963921795.1. Classification (NCBI taxonomy): domain Eukaryota; kingdom Metazoa; phylum Chordata; class Actinopteri; order Myctophiformes; family Myctophidae; genus Nannobrachium; species Nannobrachium achirus. The sequence continues at coordinate 7,357,951 of NC_137819.1, read as the reverse complement.
CAGAAGTGGTTTATTGTCGGTATCAGCCCAGATGCCAGGTTGAATGTTTTTTTAAGGAAATAATGCAAATCCCATCCCTGGGTTACTTGTTGTGTTTGAGTCCTTCAACATTTTAAGTCCTGTCCCCCACTTTTGTTTTAGAATAAAAGAGAAGAAAAAATGAACACCACCAGTAAATTCTACAGCCATTTTTGACATTTTGAAAGATGTGTTTGTTATGGGGCTAAACATGCAATTTCGCAATTGCGATCATGCCTAATACATTTGAGGCATTTTTAGAATTTTTTAGAAATAACTCGTGAAACTCGTGCCTTGGCAGTCAATGAGTTAACTCATTGACTGCCAAGGCACGAGTTTCACGAGTTATTTCTAAAAAATTCTAAAAATGCCTCAAATGTATTAGGCATGATCGCAATTGCGAAATTGCATGTTTAGCCCCATTGCAACTTGACACACTGTGACCTTGTAGATTAGTTATTCTATCCGAATGTTCACCTCTTATGACAGAAATGAGCAGCTATAATTTCATGGGGGATAATCAACTGCAATGATTTAGAGATTACTTTGGGACTGTGAAATGTAGAGCAATTTATAGATATTGAACCATCTATGTATTATAAAGACCAACCTGAATAACTACATTATTATTATTATTAAAGTCAGACACAGGCTTTAAGAAATAAAAGCCCTATATAACATTTAACACGTTTAACATCCCGATATGTTGAAAATGTTCATAATATAACAAATGATAGTCATTGACATGTGTCTAAAGAGTTAAACCCAACGTTACATAACTTCTTTATGACCACCATGTTGTCCAGGATACAGTAGTAAATTAGTGTGTGTGCAGGTGATGATGACTACATGCAAAACCTGCCCTTATTGAATGAACATGAACCACAAAAATGAAACATATGCTGTTTATTTAAACACCAACAGAAGATCTGATGATGGTGGATGTATTTTACAAATATTTCTAGGTTTGGCATATTACAATTTAGTCATTTATCACATCAGACATAATCATTTACAGTAAGCAAGCTAACCACAACTATAGGATCAACATATTAACCACCTTTCTAAATAATTACAGTAAATAACATTTTAACCTTTACACAAGACTGCATTTTGCCATTTAGTCATATTGTTCTGGGTTAAATAATTTCAATTCTAAACTGAATCCAGTTTATGTTAAAGTTGCAGAGGAGCTGTTGAAAAGGGTTGGTTGTTATTGTGGCCATCATAGCTCATCTGAAATGAAAAGGTCCCTCATTAACCCAGGAATTCACACCTTCTAATGTCCTATTGTTCCAACAGGGTTTATATCCAGAGACCTGGACATCTGCTCATTCAGCACAAGCTACTGACTGAGAGAACTTCTCAAACCACTGCTCTGTGTCTGGGACTTCATTCTACAGCAAAGATACAAGATGTCTGAAAACCACGGACCTCACCTGTCTCACAGAGTCATTTCACATTGCAAAACCTACTTGGCAATGATCGCGTTCACCCTACAACACTCTCCAGACAAGATGCTCACCTTTACTCAAGTAAGTAACAGTCAGACAATACTATAACCTATTATTACAGTAAAACATTAATTCAGTATCGCATATTTTACCTAAACACGTATTGTCTTATTTCATATCTCATTTGTAAATTCCATTGTTTTTTTTTTTCAGTTGGTGGACAGACTGGAAGGATTTGCTTCTGCGTGGACACAATCTTTTGAGAACAACATTAAATCATGTTTGTCAGCCTACAAATGTTTTGTCAAGGTAAATCCTTCTCATAAGAATTATTTGTTGATACAATTTCAAACCAGGGGACCATATTCACCTGGACACCCAATAAGCTTAATCAAATTCTGACAATGCAGTTTGTTTATTTTGTTTTATTTTCAGGTTACAAATAGCCTGGAGGCAGATCCTACATGGAACTACAAGCCCGACTGTTGGAAACTCGATCATAGTAAAATAACAGACAAGATGGTGCATCGTCACTTCAGTGGTCTTCTGGAGTGGTTCCCTGAGCTGATACATAGAAAGGAGATGATGACCACACCACCATCACCAGACCACTACACAACTCTCCACTCTTCTGAAGACGAAGCCTGCAAAGCTGTTAACAGTAGATGTGAGGTGAAGTTCAGCAGTTCTTTCTCCATTGAATCCATCCTGAAGAAAGACAGTCCCTCTGGTCTGTGCTGCAAAGCCTCTCCTCTGTCAGAGGAGTCCAAAGTGGAACAGAAGGCTAATTGGTCCACAGAGAGAACTGTTGGACTGAAGAGGAAGTTCACCTGGGACTCTTCACCTGTGGACACACACCCTGTTCAATGTACAGGTGACCGTTACACCATCAGCACAACAGGGGGCAACAGCACAGACCATGGACTCACTGGTAATGATGCTGCTAGACCCATCAAGAGGAAGAGGATGATCCTGATGACCCCACCAAGTCAGCAAGAAAAGTTCAACCATTGCAAAACCTACCTGGCAATGATCGCCTTCATCCTACAAGACGCCCCAGCAAAGATGCTCACATTTAGTCAGGTAAGAAACACAATCCTACACATTTAACATTTTAAAACGTTATATTTTTTACATTTTAAAACGTTATATTGAATGTAAAGTTGTCTCATTTCAGGCCTGATTTGTAATATCACTTCTTCTTTTCTCCAGGTGATGGGCAGGCTGGAAGCATTTGGGTTGGGGAGGACGAAATCCTTTGAGAACAACATCAGAGTCTGTTTGTCAACCAACAAATGCTTTGTCAAGGTAAATATAAATTCCTCTATAATTATGATATTTCAATGGTGAAATTGTAACGACTACTCATCTCAGTAGGCATACTCAAATTATAAACAACAATTATTTATTTCTTTTTGCAGATTCCATTGGACACGGATTGTCTCTGGAACTACTGGAAAGTCGATCATAGCAAAATAACACAAAAGATTTTGCGTCGTCACTTCGCAGGAATTCAGGGGTGGTTCCCTGAGTTGACCTTAGTAAAAAAGCAGAGTTTGACCACACCACCATCAGATCACCACACAACTCTCCACTTCCCTGAATATACAGCATCTCAATCTGTTAACAGTAGATGTGAGGTGAAGTTCAGCTGTTCTTTCTCCATTGAATCCATCCTGAATACAGACAATTGACAGTTCTCTGAAAAGGGGGATTCAAGGAGGAGAAAACTCACTGGTGATGATGATGCAACAGAAGACATTTAGCACTGTTCCTTATTTTTATACACTTTTGCCAAATGTGGACTCATATATTTGACCATGATAGTTATCATATTTTTCTCTAAGAGTTATTGCCTGTATTTTTCTACACATTGAAGATGTTGAGTTTTATTTTATTAATAAAAGCCCTGAAACCTGTTTTCTGTTAATTTCTTTTTTTCTCTCAAACCGTATTCAACGAAATTATTATCAAATCCTTTATACTACCTTTATAATACCATGACATCGTGGTGAGACAGTAGTGACTCCAAAGTCAGATATGTCCCTCCCCAGAATCTATTTAGGACTAGGAGTCAACTGGAGTCAATAAGAATGTTAATTGTGACCGTAGGTCGCATATTACAATGAAAACCGGCACATCCTGTCCGTCAGTAAGTCAGTGAGGGTCAGTGGGTAACGCCTCAATGTCTATAACTGGCCTGTTGTGACATCACATTGTTAACTGAATGACAAATACAGCCTATTCTGGATATAGCTGACCTGTTCTGACATGGTGACCAGCTCAGCAGAAGGGTATTATGTCAAAGCACCCATGTGTATGCACCCATGGTTGCTTCTCGCCCTTAGGGTGTCTTACTGGTTTAATATAATTTGAAATCATTCCCACGCAAACACAATGCTTTTTTTTCCTTCTATAAAATATAGATTTGTGACTAGGGAGTGCGGTTTGCTCGATAGGCCTATAAAAAGATAATAGATATGTAATAACCAGGTAATTCATTGAGGGGTATGATATGGCAGTGTTGGTGCTTTACGCAGTATACAGTATAAGAACATGTATATGGGTATCTCCTGACGTAATGTGCTTTTGGTCGGACCATAACAAAGTCACATATACAGTATATGCATCGCATTTAATCGATTTTATTCAACTATCATCATCATCAATATTTAATATCAATAGTCTTTTGTCATGCAGGTGTCTGCTCTGAACAAAACATAAATAACTCTGGCTTGTTTCAAATTACCAAATGTAACCAGACAAATTATAGTCTACTTTGGGAAAATATTGGTGGGCCATTTATAATACAATTTAGGAATGAAGCCCCCGGGCCGCACTTTGGACAGCTTGGTTTAACCTGTCATATTTTCTTTTTCATCTTTTTTAAATCAATATTTGTTTTGGGGAATTAAATGCAATGGTACAAAGGTTGTTGTACTGTACCACATTGTACGTACTCTTGAAGATATAGATTTAAAATATAGTAGACTGTAAGTGATCGTTGTTGTCGACATTATTTTCATGAACAGAGTCAATAAAGAATGCCTGTGGTAACTTTTATGTTGCATTGTTTCATTACCCATTTGTCTTTCTTTGTTTACCAAGTTGTCACTATATGCCTATAATGTCACTTGATGGTGACATATTAGGCTATTGAGAAGGGGAAAAAATGATCTCATCCTCTGGTATGCCAATAGATGTGGACATTCCAATTTAACCACTAGAGCCAAGTGATATATGGCTGTTCAGATAGAGTATAACCCCGGGCCCAAATCCAACTGCCAAGTGAACAGTCAGTCTCCATTAAATGGAGTGGTTTAAGATGATTATTGCTTTAGATGTAGATATTAGCCTCGTAAAACAGCCTCGAGCTCCCCGGAAGTCTACATTTTCATTTGCTTCCTACTATTTCAGGAGGAGGCTGGTTTACGAGACTAGTAGGATATCATATGCACTGATTTCAAAGCTATTGAAATACACAACATATGGACGTGACCTTTGCTTTGGTCATAATTAAATACAAATAGTTTTTCTTCCATGAGTGTGAGCATTGTTATATCCACAAGAGGGCAGCAGTGGTCTAGGTTTAGGATCTGCTTTAGTTTGTGCCAAGGTTGGCTGTGGAAGTAGTGGAAAGTAACTGAGTACTAGGCTACTCAATTACAGTATTTAAGTACATTTTTGAGGTGCATTTTACTTTTATTTACAATTTTAAACACTTTTACTCCACTACATACATCTCAGAAACAAATAATGTAGGCCTACTTTACTAAACTACAATCTAAACTACAATCTTTTGAAAACGAGTTACTTTATGGATTTAGAAGTATTATTACGAAGCATGCATTAACCACTTCAGCGCTAATTACACTTTGGCTGTGTTTACAGCTTGTAGCTCTGCTATTTTCAAAAGGTTTGTATAGGTTTGTATATGCCTACATTTGGGACTTTCTGCACAGTACCTACTTTTACTTTTAGTAGCCTACTTAAGATATATATATATATGTGTGTGAAAACAAATGACTTTAGCTATGGCCTATGGCACTCTGTAGGGCGCACCCTCTGAATACTAGTATACTATTTGAAATTATTATTATCACCTGCATCTTTTTTCATTCAAATCTGCTGCAGATCATTCCATCTGTATTGACATTTCTCTATTATCTTGATCATAGAGACTGAATTTTCAATATACTGTAGGCCTGTGTGCACACATACACAGACATCTACTAGTAAGACACCTGAGGGTGGAATGCGACCTCAGGGTGATATGCGACCTCGCCCTAAAGGGCGAGGTCGCGCCAATTCTTGACTATCTAGCCAACCACATCGTTTCTCTGGCGATTCTAGTTGTTATCATTCTGGGGGGAGTTTGTTCATGTTTTTGTGAGGGTATCAACCCTAGGAGACACGGGGAGAACATGCAAACTCCACACAGAAAGGCCCTATCGCCAACCCCACCTAGGGTGTGAGCGATAGGGCCTAAACATGGAGATGTGGAGAACACTATATATGGAGATAGTCCAGTCCATCATGTCATATGGGACTACCGTCATAGACAGTAGCCATTGTTAGGCCGGAGTCAATGGCTGTCTGTCTGACTGTCTGTACAGGAAGTGATGTCACATGACATACTTTTTATGCCCATATATGAGTCATTCTGTACCACATCTCCATGTTTAGGCCAAACAGGTTCGCTCCATTTCTCCATGTATAGGTCCAAATGACCAACGTCAAGCTTGACAAGGAGGATACCGCACATTGTACCTCATCCACCATTTCTTCTCTCTCCTTTTGGTATCTTTATCCTCCTCCTCCTTTTTTTCTTTTTTATTCTTCTCTTTTTTTCACAGCCGGCCCCATATTTACTTTAGAAAATATATATTAAATTCTAAGAACGTTTCGAGTACCAGTTTGATACAAGAGCGAATAAGCGCTACACTTCTGGAATCCTGTGCGTTGACTTACTACTACTTACTACTAAGTCGGATCCAGGCCTAATAACTTTATCTAGCCGCCCCCGTTGCCACCTCCTTTTCTTTTCTGAGACACATTGTACCTCATCCACCCTTTCTTCTCTCTCCTTTTGGTATCTTTATCCTTCTCCTCCTTTTTTTGTCTTTCTTAGTCTTGTGTATCCTTCTCTTTTGGCTACTGTCTATGACGGTAGTCCCATATGACATGATGGACTGGACTATCTCCATATATAGTGTTATCCACATTTTGTGTAGCCGCCCTGTACAGGAAGTGATGTCACAACTCGCTGACATCACACTGACATCACAGGGGTACGGAAGGACACTCAAGCGACACGGTTCTTCAGAGTATATGTGACCTTCGGTCGCAATTAAACTGGGAAAAGATTTGGTTGAGTTTTCTTTGAAAAAGTGAAAAAGTGTTTTCAATGCTTTTATTAAAAAAAATACATCTTTAAGTACTACAGCTAACAATTCTCCGGACGAAAATGTTGAATTTACAAATAAGACATTTACTCTAGATTTAGCAGGCGCAATTTACAGTAAGCAACCAGTCCCTGGATATCAGGGACCTGTGCGTCCACAGGTGAAGAGTCCCAGTTTAACTTCCTCTTTGTGCCAACAGTTCTCTCTGTGCACCAATCAGGCTTCTGCTCCACTTTGACTGACACATTGCACTCCTCTGACAGAGGAGGGGCTTTGCAGCACAGGCCAGAGGGACTGTCTTTCTTCAGGATGGATTCAACTGAAGAACTGCTGAACTTCACTTCACATCTACTGTTAACAGCTTTGCAGGCTGCATCTTTAGGAGAGTGGAGAGTTGTGTAGTGGTCTGGTGATGGTGGTGGCGTGGTCATCATCTCCTTTCTCACTGAGGTCAACTCAGGGAACCACCCCAGAATTCCTTCAAAGTGACGACGCACCATCTTTTCCGTTATTTTGCTGTGATCAAGTTTCCAGTAGTTAGATGAGGACACTGGGCTCAATGAAATCTGAAAATGAAAGAACACTGCTGTTAGAATTAAGTTTGATGATAGTATGGGTAAATCATATATTTTTAATACCATATGGAATTATCCTTTTCAAGGAATTTATATATTTACCTTGACAAAACATGCGTGTGTTGACAAGCAGACTCTGATGTTGTTCTCTGCAGATTTTGTCTGCACATATCCAAATGAGTCCAGTCTGTTCTTCAACTGCAGGGAAAAAAATAAAAATAAGTTAAATTTCAAATGAGGTCTTGAATAAAGTCAACTTTACATTGGATATCAAGTGGGGATTTCCCTAGGGATGTATTTAGGGTACGTCTCACTGAGAGAAAGCTACAGGCAGATTAAGGACCAGATGGAGGATTATACTGTGTATCCACACTGGCCTCGTAATGTTGCCTGGGAATGGGTAATGGTTAAACGGTTAGTGGTATTTTGTGTTTTCTTACCTGACGAAAGGTGAGCATCTTTTCTGGAGCGTCTTGTAAGACGAAGGCGACCATTGCCAAGGAGGATTTGCACTGGTTGAAAAGTTCTTGCTGAGTAGCATTGGATTGAGCAGGACTCATGAACATCTTCTTGGTGGGTCTAGCAGCAGGTGAAGAGTCCCCGGTGAACTTCATCTTCAGTCCAACCGTTCTCTCTGTGGACCAGTTAGACTTCTGCTCCACTTTGACTGACACACTGGACTCCTCTGACAGAGGAGAGGCTTTGCAGCACAGACCAGATGGACTGTCTTTCTTCAGGATGGAGTCAACAGCTGAGTAGAGAGTTGTGTAGTGGTCTGGTGGTGGTGGTTTGTTCATCATCTCCTTTCTCCCTATGGAGGACAACTCTGGGAACCACTCCAGAACTCCTTTGAGGTGACGACGCACCATCTTTTCTGTTATTTTACTGTGATCAAGTCTCCAGTTGTTCCTTGGGTCCACTGGGCTCAAGCGAACCTGAAAATGAAAGCACAGTATAACGTCAGTATTTGACTAAGCTTTGTGAAAGTTCAGATATTTACAGATTACGTTTTTATTAGTGAAATGCTTATTTGAGGAGTTATAATTACCTTGACAAAACATGTGTTGGATGACAAACATAATCGGATGTTGTGCTCAAAGGTTTTTGTCCTCATGGACCCAAATGCTATCAGTATGTCCATCAACTGGAGAAAAAAAGAAAGAAATCAAGTTACAAATTAGGTCTGAAATACTTTAAGTTATTACATTTGATTATGACATGTAAACTGTTAACAGCAGCATTGTCTGTTTCTTACCTGACTAGAGGTGAGCATCCTGTCTGGAGAGTCTTGTAGGACAAAGGCGATCATTGCCAAGTGGGTTTTGCACTTGTTGAAACTTTCTTGTGGTGAGACAGGCGAGGTCCAAGACAGGTGAGTTCCAAGGTTTCCAGACATCTTGTTTGCTGTAGATAGAATGAAGTCCCAGACACAGAGCAGTGGTTTGAGAACTTCTCTCAGTCAGTAGCTTGTGCTGAATGAGCAGATGTCCAGGTCTCTGGATATAAACCCTGTTGGAACAATAGGACATTAGAAGGTGTGAATTCCTGGGTTAATGAGGGACCTTTTCAGGATGAGCTATGATGGTCCAGGGTGGAGTCAATGATCACAATAACAATAGACCGTGTCAGATCCTCTGGAGGTACATCTGCAACCTTCGTGTTTATATTTGAACATATTGACAGGTAGAAGTAGAATAATATTCTGAAATATCAATTAGATGGAAATCTGTAGATTACTTTGACTGCATTTGTTTAATGTAGATGTACAGTACAGCACATATTGATGATTACAATGAACTATATAGCACTTACTATGTAGAGATGTAAAGACATCATGGTAAAAAGGACAGCAGTCTAAACATTTGTGCTGCTGTGAGGCTTGAGTTGCAAGCCTCCCTCTTTTATTTCCAATACTATATAGCACTTTTCTATTCTGACTGTCCCACTCATTCCATAAAGTTCATACACTAATCATTGATGAATGTCTAAGTGTGTTCTCTACCCTGTGGTGTATCTTGTGAAACATTATTACAGTATGGTCTTAGTTTTAAATTAATACTACTGTACTGTACTGTACTGTGCTTTACTGTACTGTACTGTGTACATAATAAATTGACTTCATTGAATGGTCCGTTAGCTTCACACGCCCTGAGAGTCCTGGATGAGGTGATTATCATTGGAATGTGTGGACCATTGTTTCATGACATTACTGTTATTAATTAGATATGCATATCATGCACATTACCTACACAGGTATCACCTGCAAGGATAAGCTAGGCAGTATAAAACAATGGTCCACACATTCCAGTGATTATCACCTCACCCAGGACTCACAGTAGTGTTTGTGAAGCTAATGGGCCATTCAGTGAAGTCAACACATTTATTATACATTAAATGTCCAGGGGTGCCGTTTGGTAATTGGTAAACTGCACATGCAATCATGTTAAAAATCACAAACTAACCTTTGACATGTAGTCATATAGGACTGTATGGACTTTATGAATGGAATGAGTGGGTTCTGTGGGACAGTCAGAACAGAGATGTGCGTTATAGTTAATTGGAAAAAAGATACACAATGTTTAGACTGTGATGTCTTTACTCTTCTTAATAGGATATTTGAATACGTTTGATGCAATAAAAAAACAGAAAAGAAAATAAGTTACAATGAAAAAAAATGGTAGTTTGTTCCAGATATGTGGTGCAGGAAAAAAACTAACAGAAAACAGACATTTCACAGATGACCTGGGAGGTCTGTATGGTGCATCATATCACCACAAGATCATAAATGTATTTTACATAATATTTTGGAGCCAGTGTAAGGATTGAAGAACTGCAGTGATGCACCACTTTCTTGGTGTTAGTAAGGAGAAGCATTATGCAGTCATCTGACAACGTGTTATGGAGACCTGTAAAGACAATGTTACACTACAAGTGAACTGAGATATACTGTTATTCATCTAATCTGTAATACATTATAATCTTCATGTGAGAGTAGTTTGAATTTAATTTTGTTAGAAATCAGTTCTTAATATATAGGCCTATTTGACTACATCTGGGGTCTTCAACGTTTTCAGGCCAAGGTTGAGAGAGAGATGAGGCAGGGACCCCCACAACCTTTTCAGAGGTTCCATTATTCGACAGCACAATCATCAGTGTATTTTGGATTCATATCAATTTGTGTTTTCAGATACTTAACTGCTTAAACTGTCAATACTTGACCTTGCACTCTGTACTTAGTCTGCTCTTTTCCCCCTCTACACCAAACCTCTTTGCTGAAAATAGCCGATCCACAAGCTCACAACGCCTCGCAGCATGAGGCATTGTGAGCTTGGATGACTGTTGAGTTGCAAGCCTCCCTCTTTTATTTCCAATTAACTATATAGCATGTTTCTATTCTGACTGTCCCACTCATTCCATAAAGTTCATACACTAATCATTGATTAATGTCTAATTGTGTTCTCTACCCTGTGGTGTATCTTGTGAACTACAGTAGGGTCTTAGTTTTAATTAAATACTACTGTACTGTACTGTACTGCACTGTACTGTACTATACATAATACATTGACTTCATTGAATGGTCCATTAGCTTCACACGCCCTGAGAGTCCTGGATGAGGTGATAATCACTGGAATGTGTGGACCATTGTTTCATGACATTACTGCTATTAATTAGATATGCACATTATGCACATCACCTGCATTGATAGGCTAAGCTAACACACATTCCAGTTAATGTGTTCATAGAACAATGGTCCACACATTCCAGTGATTATCACCTCATCCAGGACTCAGTGTTTGTGAAGCTAATGGGCCATTCAATGAAGTCAACACATTTATCATACATTAAATGTCCAGGGGTGCCGTTTGGTAATTGGTAAACTGCACATGCAATCATGTTAAAAACCACAAACCAACCTTTGACGTGTAGTCATATAGGACTGTATGGACTTTATGAATGGAATAAGTGGGTTCTGTGGGACCGTCAGAATGAAAATGTTCTGTATACTTAATTGGAAAAAAGATATACAATGTTTAGACTGTGATGTCATTACTCTCCTTAATAGGATATTTGAATAAGGACGTTTGAATGCAATAAAAACGGAAAAGAAAATACAATGAAAACAATGTGGTAGTTTGTTCCAGATATGTAATGCAGTAAAAAAAAGGTGCATGATATCTTCACATGATCATAAATGTATTTTATATTGCTTTTTAAACCAACTGAGCTATAATTTCCAAAAAAAAAAGATCCAAGCTTTTTTTTCAGCTTGGAAATGTTAAAAGCTGGATTGCATAGAGATTACATTGAATTACCAAGCCAACCATTAGCTTGGCTTTTCTGTATGTGAATGAGGCATTAGTATGTATGTATGATACATTTTGATGAAGCCACAGGAGAAACTGCAGTTTGAAAGACTATTTACTAATTGACATGAATAAGAGGTGAAACTCCCCTGGAATGTGAACAAAGTTCTTGAAAAGAGCCTCGCCACATTCCTGTGGTTGAGGACTCACACATGCATACCAATAGAGACACACACATATATTTATATATATTATTTATACTTAGTCATACATTAGCTTATCAATGTTCAGCAGTTCAAACAACTGTGCAGGTAATGTGTCAAATATGAATCCACTTCCCCCATCTACACAAAATCTTTCAAAAAAGTAAACAAATAAATAAAAATACAAATCTACAAGCTCACAATGCATTGCAACTTGACACACTGTGACCTTGTAGATTAGTTATTTTATCAGAATGTTCACCTCTTATGACAGAAATGAGCAGCTATAATTTCATGGGGGATAATCAACTGGAATGATTTAGAGATTAGTTTGGGACTGTGAAATGTAGAGCAACTTATAGATATTGAACCATATATGTATTATAAAGACCAACCTGAATAACTACATTATTAACAGTCAGACACAGGCTTTAAGAAATAAAAGCCCTAACACGTTTAACATCCTGATATGTTGAAAATGTTCATAATATAACAAATCAACTTTAAGTGTTGAGAATCCATCCATTTTACATTTAGCTGTTAATGTCGAAGATGTTTATAATGTTGTCAAAATGTCAAATGGTAGTCATTGACATGTGTCTAAAGAGTTAAACCCAAAGTTACATAACTTCTTTCCGACAACCATGTTGTCCAGGATACAGTAGTAAATTAGTGTGTGTGCAGGTGATGATCACTACATGCAAAACATGCCCTTATTGAATGAACATGAACCACTAAAATGAAACATTTGCTGTTTATTTAAACACCAACAGAAGATATGATGATGGTGGATGTATTTTACAAATACTGTATATTTTTAGGTTTGGGCATTTTACAATTTAGTCATTTATCACATCAGACATAATAATTTACAGTAAGCAAGCTAAACACAACCATAATAGGATCAACATATTAACCACCTTTCTAAATAATTACAGTAAATAACATTTTAACCTTTACACAAGACTGCATTTTGCCATTTAGTCATATTGTTCTGGGTTGCATAAATAATGTCAATTCAATTCAGTTCTAAACTGAATCCAGTTTCTGTTAAAGTTGCAGAGGAGCTGTTGAAAAGGGTTGGTTGTTATTGTGGTCATTGACTCCACCCTGGCCATCATAGCTCATCTGAAATGAAAAGGTCCCTCATTAACTCAGAATCTATTTAGGACTAGGAGTCAACTGGAGTCAATAAGAATGTTAATTGTGACCGTAGGTCGCATATTACGATGAAAGGTATATAATATATATTAGAACTTGAACCACTTGGTAAATAAGTAGGCAGAAGTGGTTTATTGTCGGTATCAGCCCAGATGCCAGGTTGAATGTTTTTTTAAGGAAATAATGCAAATCCCATCCCTGGGTTACTTGTTGTGTTTGAGTCCTTCAACATTTTAAGTCCTGTCCCCCACTTTTGTTTTAGAATAAAAGAGAAGAAAAAATGAACACCACCAGTAAATTCTACAGCCATTTTTGACATTTTGAAAGATGTGTTTGTTATGGGGCTAAACATGCAATTTCGCAATTGCGATCATGCCTAATACATTTGAGGCATTTTTAGAATTTTTTAGAAATAACTCGTGAAACTCGTGCCTTGGCAGTCAATGAGTTAACTCATTGACTGCCAAGGCACGAGTTTCACGAGTTATTTCTAAAAAATTCTAAAAATGCCTCAAATGTATTAGGCATGATCGCAATTGCGAAATTGCATGTTTAGCCCCATTGCAACTTGACACACTGTGACCTTGTAGATTAGTTATTCTATCCGAATGTTCACCTCTTATGACAGAAATGAGCAGCTATAATTTCATGGGGGATAATCAACTGCAATGATTTAGAGATTACTTTGGGACTGTGAAATGTAGAGCAATTTATAGATATTGAACCATCTATGTATTATAAAGACCAACCTGAATAACTACATTATTATTATTATTAAAGTCAGACACAGGCTTTAAGAAATAAAAGCCCTATATAACATTTAACACGTTTAACATCCCGATATGTTGAAAATGTTCATAATATAACAAATGATAGTCATTGACATGTGTCTAAAGAGTTAAACCCAACGTTACATAACTTCTTTATGACCACCATGTTGTCCAGGATACAGTAGTAAATTAGTGTGTGTGCAGGTGATGATGACTACATGCAAAACCTGCCCTTATTGAATGAACATGAACCACAAAAATGAAACATATGCTGTTTATTTAAACACCAACAGAAGATCTGATGATGGTGGATGTATTTTACAAATATTTCTAGGTTTGGCATATTACAATTTAGTCATTTATCACATCAGACATAATCATTTACAGTAAGCAAGCTAACCACAACTATAGGATCAACATATTAACCACCTTTCTAAATAATTACAGTAAATAACATTTTAACCTTTACACAAGACTGCATTTTGCCATTTAGTCATATTGTTCTGGGTTAAATAATTTCAATTCTAAACTGAATCCAGTTTATGTTAAAGTTGCAGAGGAGCTGTTGAAAAGGGTTGGTTGTTATTGTGGCCATCATAGCTCATCTGAAATGAAAAGGTCCCTCATTAACCCAGGAATTCACACCTTCTAATGTCCTATTGTTCCAACAGGGTTTATATCCAGAGACCTGGACATCTGCTCATTCAGCACAAGCTACTGACTGAGAGAACTTCTCAAACCACTGCTCTGTGTCTGGGACTTCATTCTACAGCAAAGATACAAGATGTCTGAAAACCACGGACCTCACCTGTCTCACAGAGTCATTTCACATTGCAAAACCTACTTGGCAATGATCGCGTTCACCCTACAACACTCTCCAGACAAGATGCTCACCTTTACTCAAGTAAGTAACAGTCAGACAATACTATAACCTATTATTACAGTAAAACATTAATTCAGTATCGCATATTTTACCTAAACACGTATTGTCTTATTTCATATCTCATTTGTAAATTCCATTGTTTTTTTTTTCAGTTGGTGGACAGACTGGAAGGATTTGCTTCTGCGTGGACAAAATCTTTTGAGAACAACATTAAATCATGTTTGTCAGCCTACAAATGTTTTGTCAAGGTAAATCCTTCTCATAAGAATTATTTGTTGATACAATTTCAAACCAGGGGACCATATTCACCTGGACACCCAATAAGCTTAATCAAATTCTGACAATGCAGTTTGTTTATTTTGTTTTATTTTCAGGTTACAAATAGCCTGGAGGCAGATCCTACATGGAACTACAAGCCCGACTGTTGGAAACTCGATCATAGTAAAATAACAGACAAGATGGTGCATCGTCACTTCAGTGGTCTTCTGGAGTGGTTCCCTGAGCTGATACATAGAAAGGAGATGATGACCACACCACCACCAGACCACTACACAACTCTCCACTCTTCTGAAGACGAAGCCTGCAAAGCTGTTAACAGTAGATGTGAGGTGAAGTTCAGCAGTTCTTTCTCCATTGAATCCATCCTGAAGAAAGACAGTCCCTCTGGTCTGTGCTGCAAAGCCTCTCCTCTGTCAGAGGAGTCCAAAGTGGAACAGAAGGCTAATTGGTCCACAGAGAGAACTGTTGGACTGAAGAGGAAGTTCACCTGGGACTCTTCACCTGTGGACACACACCCTGTTCAATGTACAGGTGACCGTTACACCATCAGCACAACAGGGGGCAACAGCACAGACCATGGACTCACTGGTAATGATGCTGCTAGACCCATCAAGAGGAAGAGGATGATCCTGATGACCCCACCAAGTCAGCAAGAAAAGTTCAACCATTGCAAAACCTACCTGGCAATGATCGCCTTCATCCTACAAGACGCCCCAGCAAAGATGCTCACATTTAGTCAGGTAAGAAACACAATCCTACACATTTAACATTTTAAAACGTTATATTTTTTACATTTTAAAACGTTATATTGAATGTAAAGTTGTCTCATTTCAGGCCTGATTTGTAATATCACTTCTTCTTTTCTCCAGGTGATGGGCAGGCTGGAAGCATTTGGGTTGGGGAGGACGAAATCCTTTGAGAACAACATCAGAGTCTGTTTGTCAACCAACAAATGCTTTGTCAAGGTAAATATAAATTCCTCTATAATTATGATATTTCAATGGTGAAATTGTAACGACTACTCATCTCAGTAGGCATACTCAAATTATAAACAACAATTATTTATTTCTTTTTGCAGATTCCATTGGACACGGATTGTCTCTGGAACTACTGGAAAGTCGATCATAGCAAAATAACACAAAAGATTTTGCGTCGTCACTTCGCAGGAATTCAGGGGTGGTTCCCTGAGTTGACCTTAGTAAAAAAGCAGAGTTTGACCACACCACCATCAGATCACCACACAACTCTCCACTTCCCTGAATATACAGCATCTCAATCTGTTAACAGTAGATGTGAGGTGAAGTTCAGCTGTTCTTTCTCCATTGAATCCATCCTGAATACAGACAATTGACAGTTCTCTGAAAAGGGGGATTCAAGGAGGAGAAAACTCACTGGTGATGATGATGCAACAGAAGACATTTAGCACTGTTCCTTATTTTTATACACTTTTGCCAAATGTGGACTCATATATTTGACCATGATAGTTATCATATTTTTCTCTAAGAGTTATTGCCTGTATTTTTCTACACATTGAAGATGTTGAGTTTTATTTTATTAATAAAAGCCCTGAAACCTGTTTTCTGTTAATTTCTTTTTTTCTCTCAAACCGTATTCAACGAAATTATTATCAAATCCTTTATACTACCTTTATAATACCATGACATCGTGGTGAGACAGTAGTGACTCCAAAGTCAGATATGTCCCTCCCCAGAATCTATTTAGGACTAGGAGTCAACTGGAGTCAATAAGAATGTTAATTGTGACCGTAGGTCGCATATTACAATGAAAACCGGCACATCCTGTCCGTCAGTAAGTCAGTGAGGGTCAGTGGGTAACGCCTCAATGTCTATAACTGGCCTGTTGTGACATCACATTGTTAACTGAATGACAAATACAGCCTATTCTGGATATAGCTGACCTGTTCTGACATGGTGACCAGCTCAGCAGAAGGGTATTATGTCAAAGCACCCATGTGTATGCACCCATGGTTGCTTCTCGCCCTTAGGGTGTCTTACTGGTTTAATATAATTTGAAATCATTCCCACGCAAACACAATGCTTTTTTTTCCTTCTATAAAATATAGATTTGTGACTAGGGAGTGCGGTTTGCTCGATAGGCCTATAAAAAGATAATAGATATGTAATAACCAGGTAATTCATTGAGGGGTATGATATGGCAGTGTTGGTGCTTTACGCAGTATACAGTATAAGAACATGTATATGGGTATCTCCTGACGTAATGTGCTTTTGGTCGGACCATAACAAAGTCACATATACAGTATATGCATCGCATTTAATCGATTTTATTCAACTATCATCATCATCAATATTTAATATCAATAGTCTTTTGTCATGCAGGTGTCTGCTCTGAACAAAACATAAATAACTCTGGCTTGTTTCAAATTACCAAATGTAACCAGACAAATTATAGTCTACTTTGGGAAAATATTGGTGGGCCATTTATAATACAATTTAGGAATGAAGCCCCCGGGCCGCACTTTGGACAGCTTGGTTTAACCTGTCATATTTTCTTTTTCATCTTTTTTAAATCAATATTTGTTTTGGGGAATTAAATGCAATGGTACAAAGGTTGTTGTACTGTACCACATTGTACGTACTCTTGAAGATATAGATTTAAAATATAGTAGACTGTAAGTGATCGTTGTTGTCGACATTATTTTCATGAACAGAGTCAATAAAGAATGCCTGTGGTAACTTTTATGTTGCATTGTTTCATTACCCATTTGTCTTTCTTTGTTTACCAAGTTGTCACTATATGCCTATAATGTCACTTGATGGTGACATATTAGGCTATTGAGAAGGGGAAAAAATGATCTCATCCTCTGGTATGCCAATAGATGTGGACATTCCAATTTAACCACTAGAGCCAAGTGATATATGGCTGTTCAGATAGAGTATAACCCCGGGCCCAAATCCAACTGCCAAGTGAACAGTCAGTCTCCATTAAATGGAGTGGTTTAAGATGATTATTGCTTTAGATGTAGATATTAGCCTCGTAAAACAGCCTCGAGCTCCCCGGAAGTCTACATTTTCATTTGCTTCCTACTATTTCAGGAGGAGGCTGGTTTACGAGACTAGTAGGATATCATATGCACTGATTTCAAAGCTATTGAAATACACAACATATGGACGTGACCTTTGCTTTGGTCATAATTAAATACAAATAGTTTTTCTTCCATGAGTGTGAGCATTGTTATATCCACAAGAGGGCAGCAGTGGTCTAGGTTTAGGATCTGCTTTAGTTTGTGCCAAGGTTGGCTGTGGAAGTAGTGGAAAGTAACTGAGTACTAGGCTACTCAATTACAGTATTTAAGTACATTTTTGAGGTGCATTTTACTTTTATTTACAATTTTAAACACTTTTACTCCACTACATACATCTCAGAAACAAATAATGTAGGCCTACTTTACTAAACTACAATCTAAACTACAATCTTTTGAAAACGAGTTACTTTATGGATTTAGAAGTATTATTACGAAGCATGCATTAACCACTTCAGCGCTAATTACACTTTGGCTGTGTTTACAGCTTGTAGCTCTGCTATTTTCAAAAGGTTTGTATAGGTTTGTATATGCCTACATTTGGGACTTTCTGCACAGTACCTACTTTTACTTTTAGTAGCCTACTTAAGATATATATATATATGTGTGTGAAAACAAATGACTTTAGCTATGGCCTATGGCACTCTGTAGGGCGCACCCTCTGAATACTAGTATACTATTTGAAATTATTATTATCACCTGCATCTTTTTTCATTCAAATCTGCTGCAGATCATTCCATCTGTATTGACATTTCTCTATTATCTTGATCATAGAGACTGAATTTTCAATATACTGTAGGCCTGTGTGCACACATACACAGACATCTACTAGTAAGACACCTGAGGGTGGAATGCGACCTCAGGGTGATATGCGACCTCGCCCTAAAGGGCGAGGTCGCGCCAATTCTTGACTATCTAGCCAACCACATCGTTTCTCTGGCGATTCTAGTTGTTATCATTCTGGGGGGAGTTTGTTCATGTTTTTGTGAGGGTATCAACCCTAGGAGACACGGGGAGAACATGCAAACTCCACACAGAAAGGCCCTATCGCCAACCCCACCTAGGGTGTGAGCGATAGGGCCTAAACATGGAGATGTGGAGAACACTATATATGGAGATAGTCCAGTCCATCATGTCATATGGGACTACCGTCATAGACAGTAGCCATTGTTAGGCCGGAGTCAATGGCTGTCTGTCTGACTGTCTGTACAGGAAGTGATGTCACATGACATACTTTTTATGCCCATATATGAGTCATTCTGTACCACATCTCCATGTTTAGGCCAAACAGGTTCGCTCCATTTCTCCATGTATAGGTCCAAATGACCAACGTCAAGCTTGACAAGGAGGATACCGCACATTGTACCTCATCCACCATTTCTTCTCTCTCCTTTTGGTATCTTTATCCTCCTCCTCCTTTTTTTCTTTTTTATTCTTCTCTTTTTTTCACAGCCGGCCCCATATTTACTTTAGAAAATATATATTAAATTCTAAGAACGTTTCGAGTACCAGTTTGATACAAGAGCGAATAAGCGCTACACTTCTGGAATCCTGTGCGTTGACTTACTACTACTTACTACTAAGTCGGATCCAGGCCTAATAACTTTATCTAGCCGCCCCCGTTGCCACCTCCTTTTCTTTTCTGAGACACATTGTACCTCATCCACCCTTTCTTCTCTCTCCTTTTGGTATCTTTATCCTTCTCCTCCTTTTTTTGTCTTTCTTAGTCTTGTGTATCCTTCTCTTTTGGCTACTGTCTATGACGGTAGTCCCATATGACATGATGGACTGGACTATCTCCATATATAGTGTTATCCACATTTTGTGTAGCCGCCCTGTACAGGAAGTGATGTCACAACTCGCTGACATCACACTGACATCACAGGGGTACGGAAGGACACTCAAGCGACACGGTTCTTCAGAGTATATGTGACCTTCGGTCGCAATTAAACTGGGAAAAGATTTGGTTGAGTTTTCTTTGAAAAAGTGAAAAAGTGTTTTCAATGCTTTTATTAAAAAAAATACATCTTTAAGTACTACAGCTAACAATTCTCCGGACGAAAATGTTGAATTTACAAATAAGACATTTACTCTAGATTTAGCAGGCGCAATTTACAGTAAGCAACCAGTCCCTGGATATCAGGGACCTGTGCGTCCACAGGTGAAGAGTCCCAGTTTAACTTCCTCTTTGTGCCAACAGTTCTCTCTGTGCACCAATCAGGCTTCTGCTCCACTTTGACTGACACATTGCACTCCTCTGACAGAGGAGGGGCTTTGCAGCACAGGCCAGAGGGACTGTCTTTCTTCAGGATGGATTCAACTGAAGAACTGCTGAACTTCACTTCACATCTACTGTTAACAGCTTTGCAGGCTGCATCTTTAGGAGAGTGGAGAGTTGTGTAGTGGTCTGGTGATGGTGGTGGCGTGGTCATCATCTCCTTTCTCACTGAGGTCAACTCAGGGAACCACCCCAGAATTCCTTCAAAGTGACGACGCACCATCTTTTCCGTTATTTTGCTGTGATCAAGTTTCCAGTAGTTAGATGAGGACACTGGGCTCAATGAAATCTGAAAATGAAAGAACACTGCTGTTAGAATTAAGTTTGATGATAGTATGGGTAAATCATATATTTTTAATACCATATGGAATTATCCTTTTCAAGGAATTTATATATTTACCTTGACAAAACATGCGTGTGTTGACAAGCAGACTCTGATGTTGTTCTCTGCAGATTTTGTCTGCACATATCCAAATGAGTCCAGTCTGTTCTTCAACTGCAGGGAAAAAAATAAAAATAAGTTAAATTTCAAATGAGGTCTTGAATAAAGTCAACTTTACATTGGATATCAAGTGGGGATTTCCCTAGGGATGTATTTAGGGTACGTCTCACTGAGAGAAAGCTACAGGCAGATTAAGGACCAGATGGAGGATTATACTGTGTATCCACACTGGCCTCGTAATGTTGCCTGGGAATGGGTAATGGTTAAACGGTTAGTGGTATTTTGTGTTTTCTTACCTGACGAAAGGTGAGCATCTTTTCTGGAGCGTCTTGTAAGACGAAGGCGACCATTGCCAAGGAGGATTTGCACTGGTTGAAAAGTTCTTGCTGAGTAGCATTGGATTGAGCAGGACTCATGAACATCTTCTTGGTGGGTCTAGCAGCAGGTGAAGAGTCCCCGGTGAACTTCATCTTCAGTCCAACCGTTCTCTCTGTGGACCAGTTAGACTTCTGCTCCACTTTGACTGACACACTGGACTCCTCTGACAGAGGAGAGGCTTTGCAGCACAGACCAGATGGACTGTCTTTCTTCAGGATGGAGTCAACAGCTGAGTAGAGAGTTGTGTAGTGGTCTGGTGGTGGTGGTTTGTTCATCATCTCCTTTCTCCCTATGGAGGACAACTCTGGGAACCACTCCAGAACTCCTTTGAGGTGACGACGCACCATCTTTTCTGTTATTTTACTGTGATCAAGTCTCCAGTTGTTCCTTGGGTCCACTGGGCTCAAGCGAACCTGAAAATGAAAGCACAGTATAACGTCAGTATTTGACTAAGCTTTGTGAAAGTTCAGATATTTACAGATTACGTTTTTATTAGTGAAATGCTTATTTGAGGAGTTATAATTACCTTGACAAAACATGTGTTGGATGACAAACATAATCGGATGTTGTGCTCAAAGGTTTTTGTCCTCATGGACCCAAATGCTATCAGTATGTCCATCAACTGGAGAAAAAAAGAAAGAAATCAAGTTACAAATTAGGTCTGAAATACTTTAAGTTATTACATTTGATTATGACATGTAAACTGTTAACAGCAGCATTGTCTGTTTCTTACCTGACTAGAGGTGAGCATCCTGTCTGGAGAGTCTTGTAGGACAAAGGCGATCATTGCCAAGTGGGTTTTGCACTTGTTGAAACTTTCTTGTGGTGAGACAGGCGAGGTCCAAGACAGGTGAGTTCCAAGGTTTCCAGACATCTTGTTTGCTGTAGATAGAATGAAGTCCCAGACACAGAGCAGTGGTTTGAGAACTTCTCTCAGTCAGTAGCTTGTGCTGAATGAGCAGATGTCCAGGTCTCTGGATATAAACCCTGTTGGAACAATAGGACATTAGAAGGTGTGAATTCCTGGGTTAATGAGGGACCTTTTCAGGATGAGCTATGATGGTCCAGGGTGGAGTCAATGATCACAATAACAATAGACCGTGTCAGATCCTCTGGAGGTACATCTGCAACCTTCGTGTTTATATTTGAACATATTGACAGGTAGAAGTAGAATAATATTCTGAAATATCAATTAGATGGAAATCTGTAGATTACTTTGACTGCATTTGTTTAATGTAGATGTACAGTACAGCACATATTGATGATTACAATGAACTATATAGCACTTACTATGTAGAGATGTAAAGACATCATGGTAAAAAGGACAGCAGTCTAAACATTTGTGCTGCTGTGAGGCTTGAGTTGCAAGCCTCCCTCTTTTATTTCCAATACTATATAGCACTTTTCTATTCTGACTGTCCCACTCATTCCATAAAGTTCATACACTAATCATTGATGAATGTCTAAGTGTGTTCTCTACCCTGTGGTGTATCTTGTGAAACATTATTACAGTATGGTCTTAGTTTTAAATTAATACTACTGTACTGTACTGTACTGTGCTTTACTGTACTGTACTGTACTGTGTACATAATAAATTGACTTCATTGAATGGTCCGTTAGCTTCACACGCCCTGAGAGTCCTGGATGAGGTGATTATCATTGGAATGTGTGGACCATTGTTTCATGACATTACTGTTATTAATTAGATATGCATATCATGCACATTACCTACACAGGTATCACCTGCAAGGATAAGCTAGGCAGTATAAAACAATGGTCCACACATTCCAGTGATTATCACCTCACCCAGGACTCACAGTAGTGTTTGTGAAGCTAATGGGCCATTCAGTGAAGTCAACACATTTATTATACATTAAATGTCCAGGGGTGCCGTTTGGTAATTGGTAAACTGCACATGCAATCATGTTAAAAATCACAAACTAACCTTTGACATGTAGTCATATAGGACTGTATGGACTTTATGAATGGAATGAGTGGGTTCTGTGGGACAGTCAGAACAGAGATGTGCGTTATAGTTAATTGGAAAAAAGATACACAATGTTTAGACTGTGATGTCTTTACTCTTCTTAATAGGATATTTGAATACGTTTGATGCAATAAAAAAACAGAAAAGAAAATAAGTTACAATGAAAAAAAATGGTAGTTTGTTCCAGATATGTGGTGCAGGAAAAAAACTAACAGAAAACAGACATTTCACAGATGACCTGGGAGGTCTGTATGGTGCATCATATCACCACAAGATCATAAATGTATTTTACATAATATTTTGGAGCCAGTGTAAGGATTGAAGAACTGCAGTGATGCACCACTTTCTTGGTGTTAGTAAGGAGAAGCATTATGCAGTCATCTGACAACGTGTTATGGAGACCTGTAAAGACAATGTTACACTACAAGTGAACTGAGATATACTGTTATTCATCTAATCTGTAATACATTATAATCTTCATGTGAGAGTAGTTTGAATTTAATTTTGTTAGAAATCAGTTCTTAATATATAGGCCTATTTGACTACATCTGGGGTCTTCAACGTTTTCAGGCCAAGGTTGAGAGAGAGATGAGGCAGGGACCCCCACAACCTTTTCAGAGGTTCCATTATTCGACAGCACAATCATCAGTGTATTTTGGATTCATATCAATTTGTGTTTTCAGATACTTAACTGCTTAAACTGTCAATACTTGACCTTGCACTCTGTACTTAGTCTGCTCTTTTCCCCCTCTACACCAAACCTCTTTGCTGAAAATAGCCGATCCACAAGCTCACAACGCCTCGCAGCATGAGGCATTGTGAGCTTGGATGACTGTTGAGTTGCAAGCCTCCCTCTTTTATTTCCAATTAACTATATAGCATGTTTCTATTCTGACTGTCCCACTCATTCCATAAAGTTCATACACTAATCATTGATTAATGTCTAATTGTGTTCTCTACCCTGTGGTGTATCTTGTGAACTACAGTAGGGTCTTAGTTTTAATTAAATACTACTGTACTGTACTGTACTGCACTGTACTGTACTATACATAATACATTGACTTCATTGAATGGTCCATTAGCTTCACACGCCCTGAGAGTCCTGGATGAGGTGATAATCACTGGAATGTGTGGACCATTGTTTCATGACATTACTGCTATTAATTAGATATGCACATTATGCACATCACCTGCATTGATAGGCTAAGCTAACACACATTCCAGTTAATGTGTTCATAGAACAATGGTCCACACATTCCAGTGATTATCACCTCATCCAGGACTCAGTGTTTGTGAAGCTAATGGGCCATTCAATGAAGTCAACACATTTATCATACATTAAATGTCCAGGGGTGCCGTTTGGTAATTGGTAAACTGCACATGCAATCATGTTAAAAACCACAAACCAACCTTTGACGTGTAGTCATATAGGACTGTATGGACTTTATGAATGGAATAAGTGGGTTCTGTGGGACCGTCAGAATGAAAATGTTCTGTATACTTAATTGGAAAAAAGATATACAATGTTTAGACTGTGATGTCATTACTCTCCTTAATAGGATATTTGAATAAGGACGTTTGAATGCAATAAAAACGGAAAAGAAAATACAATGAAAACAATGTGGTAGTTTGTTCCAGATATGTAATGCAGTAAAAAAAAGGTGCATGATATCTTCACATGATCATAAATGTATTTTATATTGCTTTTTAAACCAACTGAGCTATAATTTCCAAAAAAAAAGATCCAAGCTTTTTTTTCAGCTTGGAAATGTTAAAAGCTGGATTGCATAGAGATTACATTGAATTACCAAGCCAACCATTAGCTTGGCTTTTCTGTATGTGAATGAGGCATTAGTATGTATGTATGATACATTTTGATGAAGCCACAGGAGAAACTGCAGTTTGAAAGACTATTTACTAATTGACATGAATAAGAGGTGAAACTCCCCTGGAATGTGAACAAAGTTCTTGAAAAGAGCCTCGCCACATTCCTGTGGTTGAGGACTCACACATGCATACCAATAGAGACACACACATATATTTATATATATTATTTATACTTAGTCATACATTAGCTTATCAATGTTCAGCAGTTCAAACAACTGTGCAGGTAATGTGTCAAATATGAATCCACTTCCCCCATCTACACAAAATCTTTCAAAAAAGTAAACAAATAAATAAAAATACAAATCCACAAGCTCACAATGCATTGCAACTTGACACACTGTGACCTTGTAGATTAGTTATTTTATTAGAATGTTCACCTCTTATGACAGAAATGAGCAGCTATAATTTCATGGGGGATAATCAACTGGAATGATTTAGAGATTAGTTTGGGACTGTGAAATGTAGAGCAACTTATAGATATTGAACCATATATGTATTATAAAGACCAACCTGAATAACTACATTATTAACAGTCAGACACAGGCTTTAAGAAATAAAAGCCCTAACACGTTTAACATCCTGATATGTTGAAAATGTTCATAATATAACAAATCAACTTTAAGTGTTGAGAATCCATCCATTTTACATTTAGCTGTTAATGTCGAAGATGTTTATAATGTTGTCAAAATGTCAAATGGTAGTCATTGACATGTGTCTAAAGAGTTAAACCCAAAGTTACATAACTTCTTTCCGACAACCATGTTGTCCAGGATACAGTAGTAAATTAGTGTGTGTGCAGGTGATGATCACTACATGCAAAACATGCCCTTATTGAATGAACATGAACCACTAAAATGAAACATTTGCTGTTTATTTAAACACCAACAGAAGATATGATGATGGTGGATGTATTTTACAAATACTGTATATTTTTAGGTTTGGGCATTTTACAATTTAGTCATTTATCACATCAGACATAATAATTTACAGTAAGCAAGCTAAACACAACCATAATAGGATCAACATATTAACCACCTTTCTAAATAATTACAGTAAATAACATTTTAACCTTTACACAAGACTGCATTTTGCCATTTAGTCATATCGTTCTGGGTTGCATAAATAATGTCAATTCAATTCAGTTCTAAACTGAATCCAGTTTCTGTTAAAGTTGCAGAGGAGCTGTTGAAAAGGGTTGGTTGTTATTGTGGTCATTGACTCCACCCTGGCCATCATAGCTCATCTGAAATGAAAAGGTCCCTCATTAACTCAGGAATTCACACCTTCTAATGTCCTATTGTTCCAACAGGGTTTATATCCAGAGACCTGGACATCTGCTCATTCAGCACAAGCTACTGACTGAGAGAACTTCTCAAACCACTGCTCTGTGTCTGGGACTTCATTCTACAGCAAAGATACAAGATGTCTGGAGACCACGGACCTCGCCTGTCTCACAGAGTCATTTCACATTGCAAAACCTACTTGGCAATGATCGCGTTCACCCTACAACACTCTCCAGACAAGATGCTCACCTTTACTCAAGTAAGTAACAGACAATACTGTAACATGTTATTACAGTAAATATTAATTCAGTATTGCATGTTTGACCTAAACGTGTATTGGCTTATTTCATATCTCATTTGTAAATTCCATTGTTCGTTTTTGTTTTTTCCAGTTGGTGGACAGACTGGAAGGATTCGCTTCTGCGTGGACAAAATCTTTTGAGAACAACATCAAATCATGTTTGTCAGCCTACAAATGTTTTGTCAAGGTAAATTCTCATTCGAATTATTCGTTGATACATTTTCAAACCAGGAGAAAAGAACATATTCACCTGGACACCCAATAAGCTTAATCAAATTCTGACAATGCAGTTTGTTTATTTTGTTTTATTTTCAGGTTACAAATAGCCTGGAGGCAGATCCTACATGGAACTACAAGCCCGACTGTTGGAAACTCGATCATAGTCAAATAACAGACAAGATGGTGTATCGTCACTTCAGTGGTCTTCTGGAGTGGTTCCCTGAGCTGATACATAGAAAGGAGATGATGACCACACCACCATCACCAGACCACTACACAATTCTCCACTCTTCTGAAGACGAAGCCTGCAAAGCTGTTAACGGTAGATGTGAGGTGAAGTTCAGCAGTTCTTTCTCCATTGAATCCATCCTGAAGAAAGACAGTCCCTCTGGTCTGTGCTGCAAAGCCTCTCCTCTGTCAGAGGAGTCCAAAGTGGAACAGAAGGCTAATTGGTCCACAGAGAGAACTGTAGAAATGAAGAGGAAGTTCACCTGGGACTCACCTGTGGACACACACCCTGTTCAATGTACAGGTGACGGTTACACCATCAGCACAACAGGGGGCAGCAGCACAGACCATGGACTCACTGGTAATGATGCTGCTAGACCCACCAAGAGGAAGAGGATGATCCTGATGACTCCGCCAAGTCAGCAAGAAAAGTTCAACCATTGCAAAACCTACCTGGCAATGATCGCCTTCATCCTACAAGACGCCCCAGCAAAGATGCTCACATTTAGTCAGGTAAGAAACACAATCCTACACATTTAACATTTTAAAACATTTTACATTGAATGTAAAGTTGTCTCATTTCAGGCCTGATTTGTAATATCACTTATTTTCTCCAGGTGATGGGCAGGTTGGAAGCATTTGGGTTGGGGAGGACGAAATCCTTTGAGAACAACATCAGAGTCTGTTTGTCAACCAACAAATGTTTTGTCAAGGTAAATATGAATTCCTCTATAATTATGATATTTCAATGGTGAAATTGTAATGACTACTCATCTCAGTAAGCATACTCAAATTATAAACAACAATTATTTCTTTCTTTTTGCAGATTCCATTGGACACGGATTGTCTCTGGAACTACTGGAAAGTCGATCATAGCAAAATAACACAAAAGATTTTGCGTCGTCACTTCGCAGGAATTCAGGGGTGGTTCCCTGAGTTGACCTTAGTAAAAAAGCAGAGTTTGACCACACCACCATCAGATCACCACACAACTCTCCACTCCCCTGAATATACAGCATCTCAATCTGTTAACAGTAGATGTGAGGTGAAGTTCAGCTGTTCTTTCTCCATTGAATCCATCCTGAATACAGACAGTTGACAGTTCTCTGAAAAGGGGGATTCAAAGAGGAGAAAACTCACTGGTGATGATGATGCAACAACAGAAGACATTTAGCACTGTTCCTTATTTTTATACACTTTTGCCAAATATGGACTCATATATTTGACTATGATAGTTATCATATTTTTCTGTAAGAATTATTGTCTGTATTTTTCAAACATTGAAGATGTTGAGTTTATTTTTAATAAAAGCCTTGAAACCTCTTCTGTGTTCATTTCTTTTTTTCTCTTAAACCGTATTCAACAAAATTAGTTTCAAATCCTTTATACTACCTTTATAATACCATGAAATCATGGGGGGACGATAGTGACTCCAAAGTCAGATATGTCCCCAGAATCTATTTAGGACTAGGAGTCAACTGGAGTCAATAAGAATGTTAATTGTGACCGTAGGTCGCATGTTACGATGAAAACCGGCACATCCCATATCCTCAATGTCTATAACTGGCATGTTGTGACATCACATTGTTGACTGAATGACAAAGACAGCCTATTCTGGATATAGCTGACCTGTTCTGACATCACAGTGGTGACCAGCTCAGCAGAAGGGTATTATGTCAAAGCACCCATGTGTATGCACCATAGACCGTAGAAAAATATGGACGAAGCGAAGCCATTGGTTTCTATGCAGCGCAAATGGCCCTTTCTACCCCTTGGAATGGGTGTCGCCATCATAGAATTGTAAAGGCATCAGAGACGCTATTGGCTGCCAACGGTCACATGCAACACATGGATACATGGGAGAATGTGGTCGGAGCCTTCCGAAATACAGCACACGAAGAAGAACACAGCCGGCTGGTATCAGTTTAGTTGGCCACGTCCCCCCGCAACTTTATCATTTATTTTAAAATACATTGGACCACATTTCGACAAAACGAATATGATGGTGATTGAAACGCACCATCTTTTCTGTTATTTTACTGTGATCAAGTCTCCAGTTGTTCCTTGGGTCCACTGGGCTCAAGCGAACCTGAAAATGAAAGCACAGTATAACGTCAGTATTTGACTAAGCTTTGTGAAAGTTCAGATATTTACAGATTACGTTTTTATTAGTGAAATGCTTATTTGAGGAGTTATAATTACCTTGACAAAACATGTGTTGGATGACAAACATAATCGGATGTTGTGCTCAAAGGTTTTTGTCCTCATGGACCCAAATGCTATCAGTATGTCCATCAACTGGAGAAAAAAAGAAAGAAATCAAGTTACAAATTAGGTCTGAAATACTTTAAGTTATTACATTTGATTATGACATGTAAACTGTTAACAGCAGCATTGTCTGTTTCTTACCTGACTAGAGGTGAGCATCCTGTCTGGAGAGTCTTGTAGGACAAAGGCGATCATTGCCAAGTGGGTTTTGCACTTGTTGAAACTTTCTTGTGGTGAGACAGGCGAGGTCCAAGACAGGTGAGTTCCAAGGTTTCCAGACATCTTGTTTGCTGTAGATAGAATGAAGTCCCAGACACAGAGCAGTGGTTTGAGAACTTCTCTCAGTCAGTAGCTTGTGCTGAATGAGCAGATGTCCAGGTCTCTGGATATAAACCCTGTTGGAACAATAGGACATTAGAAGGTGTGAATTCCTGGGTTAATGAGGGACCTTTTCAGGATGAGCTATGATGGTCCAGGGTGGAGTCAATGATCACAATAACAATAGACCGTGTCAGATCCTCTGGAGGTACATCTGCAACCTTCGTGTTTATATTTGAACATATTGACAGGTAGAAGTAGAATAATATTCTGAAATATCAATTAGATGGAAATCTGTAGATTACTTTGACTGCATTTGTTTAATGTAGATGTACAGTACAGCACATATTGATGATTACAATGAACTATATAGCACTTACTATGTAGAGATGTAAAGACATCATGGTAAAAAGGACAGCAGTCTAAACATTTGTGCTGCTGTGAGGCTTGAGTTGCAAGCCTCCCTCTTTTATTTCCAATACTATATAGCACTTTTCTATTCTGACTGTCCCACTCATTCCATAAAGTTCATACACTAATCATTGATGAATGTCTAAGTGTGTTCTCTACCCTGTGGTGTATCTTGTGAAACATTATTACAGTATGGTCTTAGTTTTAAATTAATACTACTGTACTGTACTGTACTGTGCTTTACTGTACTGTACTGTACTGTGTACATAATAAATTGACTTCATTGAATGGTCCGTTAGCTTCACACGCCCTGAGAGTCCTGGATGAGGTGATTATCATTGGAATGTGTGGACCATTGTTTCATGACATTACTGTTATTAATTAGATATGCATATCATGCACATTACCTACACAGGTATCACCTGCAAGGATAAGCTAGGCAGTATAAAACAATGGTCCACACATTCCAGTGATTATCACCTCACCCAGGACTCACAGTAGTGTTTGTGAAGCTAATGGGCCATTCAGTGAAGTCAACACATTTATTATACATTAAATGTCCAGGGGTGCCGTTTGGTAATTGGTAAACTGCACATGCAATCATGTTAAAAATCACAAACTAACCTTTGACATGTAGTCATATAGGACTGTATGGACTTTATGAATGGAATGAGTGGGTTCTGTGGGACAGTCAGAACAGAGATGTGCGTTATAGTTAATTGGAAAAAAGATACACAATGTTTAGACTGTGATGTCTTTACTCTTCTTAATAGGATATTTGAATACGTTTGATGCAATAAAAAAACAGAAAAGAAAATAAGTTACAATGAAAAAAAATGGTAGTTTGTTCCAGATATGTGGTGCAGGAAAAAAACTAACAGAAAACAGACATTTCACAGATGACCTGGGAGGTCTGTATGGTGCATCATATCACCACAAGATCATAAATGTATTTTACATAATATTTTGGAGCCAGTGTAAGGATTGAAGAACTGCAGTGATGCACCACTTTCTTGGTGTTAGTAAGGAGAAGCATTATGCAGTCATCTGACAACGTGTTATGGAGACCTGTAAAGACAATGTTACACTACAAGTGAACTGAGATATACTGTTATTCATCTAATCTGTAATACATTATAATCTTCATGTGAGAGTAGTTTGAATTTAATTTTGTTAGAAATCAGTTCTTAATATATAGGCCTATTTGACTACATCTGGGGTCTTCAACGTTTTCAGGCCAAGGTTGAGAGAGAGATGAGGCAGGGACCCCCACAACCTTTTCAGAGGTTCCATTATTCGACAGCACAATCATCAGTGTATTTTGGATTCATATCAATTTGTGTTTTCAGATACTTAACTGCTTAAACTGTCAATACTTGACCTTGCACTCTGTACTTAGTCTGCTCTTTTCCCCCTCTACACCAAACCTCTTTGCTGAAAATAGCCGATCCACAAGCTCACAACGCCTCGCAGCATGAGGCATTGTGAGCTTGGATGACTGTTGAGTTGCAAGCCTCCCTCTTTTATTTCCAATTAACTATATAGCATGTTTCTATTCTGACTGTCCCACTCATTCCATAAAGTTCATACACTAATCATTGATTAATGTCTAATTGTGTTCTCTACCCTGTGGTGTATCTTGTGAACTACAGTAGGGTCTTAGTTTTAATTAAATACTACTGTACTGTACTGTACTGCACTGTACTGTACTATACATAATACATTGACTTCATTGAATGGTCCATTAGCTTCACACGCCCTGAGAGTCCTGGATGAGGTGATAATCACTGGAATGTGTGGACCATTGTTTCATGACATTACTGCTATTAATTAGATATGCACATTATGCACATCACCTGCATTGATAGGCTAAGCTAACACACATTCCAGTTAATGTGTTCATAGAACAATGGTCCACACATTCCAGTGATTATCACCTCATCCAGGACTCAGTGTTTGTGAAGCTAATGGGCCATTCAATGAAGTCAACACATTTATCATACATTAAATGTCCAGGGGTGCCGTTTGGTAATTGGTAAACTGCACATGCAATCATGTTAAAAACCACAAACCAACCTTTGACGTGTAGTCATATAGGACTGTATGGACTTTATGAATGGAATAAGTGGGTTCTGTGGGACCGTCAGAATGAAAATGTTCTGTATACTTAATTGGAAAAAAGATATACAATGTTTAGACTGTGATGTCATTACTCTCCTTAATAGGATATTTGAATAAGGACGTTTGAATGCAATAAAAACGGAAAAGAAAATACAATGAAAACAATGTGGTAGTTTGTTCCAGATATGTAATGCAGTAAAAAAAAGGTGCATGATATCTTCACATGATCATAAATGTATTTTATATTGCTTTTTAAACCAACTGAGCTATAATTTCCAAAAAAAAAAGATCCAAGCTTTTTTTTCAGCTTGGAAATGTTAAAAGCTGGATTGCATAGAGATTACATTGAATTACCAAGCCAACCATTAGCTTGGCTTTTCTGTATGTGAATGAGGCATTAGTATGTATGTATGATACATTTTGATGAAGCCACAGGAGAAACTGCAGTTTGAAAGACTATTTACTAATTGACATGAATAAGAGGTGAAACTCCCCTGGAATGTGAACAAAGTTCTTGAAAAGAGCCTCGCCACATTCCTGTGGTTGAGGACTCACACATGCATACCAATAGAGACACACACATATATTTATATATATTATTTATACTTAGTCATACATTAGCTTATCAATGTTCAGCAGTTCAAACAACTGTGCAGGTAATGTGTCAAATATGAATCCACTTCCCCCATCTACACAAAATCTTTCAAAAAAGTAAACAAATAAATAAAAATACAAATCTACAAGCTCACAATGCATTGCAACTTGACACACTGTGACCTTGTAGATTAGTTATTTTATCAGAATGTTCACCTCTTATGACAGAAATGAGCAGCTATAATTTCATGGGGGATAATCAACTGGAATGATTTAGAGATTAGTTTGGGACTGTGAAATGTAGAGCAACTTATAGATATTGAACCATATATGTATTATAAAGACCAACCTGAATAACTACATTATTAACAGTCAGACACAGGCTTTAAGAAATAAAAGCCCTAACACGTTTAACATCCTGATATGTTGAAAATGTTCATAATATAACAAATCAACTTTAAGTGTTGAGAATCCATCCATTTTACATTTAGCTGTTAATGTCGAAGATGTTTATAATGTTGTCAAAATGTCAAATGGTAGTCATTGACATGTGTCTAAAGAGTTAAACCCAAAGTTACATAACTTCTTTCCGACAACCATGTTGTCCAGGATACAGTAGTAAATTAGTGTGTGTGCAGGTGATGATCACTACATGCAAAACATGCCCTTATTGAATGAACATGAACCACTAAAATGAAACATTTGCTGTTTATTTAAACACCAACAGAAGATATGATGATGGTGGATGTATTTTACAAATACTGTATATTTTTAGGTTTGGGCATTTTACAATTTAGTCATTTATCACATCAGACATAATAATTTACAGTAAGCAAGCTAAACACAACCATAATAGGATCAACATATTAACCACCTTTCTAAATAATTACAGTAAATAACATTTTAACCTTTACACAAGACTGCATTTTGCCATTTAGTCATATCGTTCTGGGTTGCATAAATAATGTCAATTCAATTCAGTTCTAAACTGAATCCAGTTTCTGTTAAAGTTGCAGAGGAGCTGTTGAAAAGGGTTGGTTGTTATTGTGGTCATTGACTCCACCCTGGCCATCATAGCTCATCTGAAATGAAAAGGTCCCTCATTAACTCAGGAATTCACACCTTCTAATGTCCTATTGTTCCAACAGGGTTTATATCCAGAGACCTGGACATCTGCTCATTCAGCACAAGCTACTGACTGAGAGAACTTCTCAAACCACTGCTCTGTGTCTGGGACTTCATTCTACAGCAAAGATACAAGATGTCTGGAGACCACGGACCTCGCCTGTCTCACAGAGTCATTTCACATTGCAAAACCTACTTGGCAATGATCGCGTTCACCCTACAACACTCTCCAGACAAGATGCTCACCTTTACTCAAGTAAGTAACAGACAATACTGTAACATGTTATTACAGTAAATATTAATTCAGTATTGCATGTTTGACCTAAACGTGTATTGGCTTATTTCATATCTCATTTGTAAATTCCATTGTTCGTTTTTGTTTTTTCCAGTTGGTGGACAGACTGGAAGGATTCGCTTCTGCGTGGACAAAATCTTTTGAGAACAACATCAAATCATGTTTGTCAGCCTACAAATGTTTTGTCAAGGTAAATTCTCATTCGAATTATTCGTTGATACATTTTCAAACCAGGAGAAAAGAACATATTCACCTGGACACCCAATAAGCTTAATCAAATTCTGACAATGCAGTTTGTTTATTTTGTTTTATTTTCAGGTTACAAATAGCCTGGAGGCAGATCCTACATGGAACTACAAGCCCGACTGTTGGAAACTCGATCATAGTCAAATAACAGACAAGATGGTGTATCGTCACTTCAGTGGTCTTCTGGAGTGGTTCCCTGAGCTGATACATAGAAAGGAGATGATGACCACACCACCATCACCAGACCACTACACAATTCTCCACTCTTCTGAAGACGAAGCCTGCAAAGCTGTTAACGGTAGATGTGAGGTGAAGTTCAGCAGTTCTTTCTCCATTGAATCCATCCTGAAGAAAGACAGTCCCTCTGGTCTGTGCTGCAAAGCCTCTCCTCTGTCAGAGGAGTCCAAAGTGGAACAGAAGGCTAATTGGTCCACAGAGAGAACTGTAGAAATGAAGAGGAAGTTCACCTGGGACTCACCTGTGGACACACACCCTGTTCAATGTACAGGTGACGGTTACACCATCAGCACAACAGGGGGCAGCAGCACAGACCATGGACTCACTGGTAATGATGCTGCTAGACCCACCAAGAGGAAGAGGATGATCCTGATGACTCCGCCAAGTCAGCAAGAAAAGTTCAACCATTGCAAAACCTACCTGGCAATGATCGCCTTCATCCTACAAGACGCCCCAGCAAAGATGCTCACATTTAGTCAGGTAAGAAACACAATCCTACACATTTAACATTTTAAAACATTTTACATTGAATGTAAAGTTGTCTCATTTCAGGCCTGATTTGTAATATCACTTATTTTCTCCAGGTGATGGGCAGGTTGGAAGCATTTGGGTTGGGGAGGACGAAATCCTTTGAGATCAACATCAGAGTCTGTTTGTCAACCAACAAATGTTTTGTCAAGGTAAATATGAATTCCTCTATAATTATGATATTTCAATGGTGAAATTGTAATGACTACTCATCTCAGTAAGCATACTCAAATTATAAACAACAATTATTTCTTTCTTTTTGCAGATTCCATTGGACACGGATTGTCTCTGGAACTACTGGAAAGTCGATCATAGCAAAATAACACAAAAGATTTTGCGTCGTCACTTCGCAGGAATTCAGGGGTGGTTCCCTGAGTTGACCTTAGTAAAAAAGCAGAGTTTGACCACACCACCATCAGATCACCACACAACTCTCCACTCCCCTGAATATACAGCATCTCAATCTGTTAACAGTAGATGTGAGGTGAAGTTCAGCTGTTCTTTCTCCATTGAATCCATCCTGAATACAGACAGTTGACAGTTCTCTGAAAAGGGGGATTCAAAGAGGAGAAAACTCACTGGTGATGATGATGCAACAACAGAAGACATTTAGCACTGTTCCTTATTTTTATACACTTTTGCCAAATATGGACTCATATATTTGACTATGATAGTTATCATATTTTTCTGTAAGAATTATTGTCTGTATTTTTCAAACATTGAAGATGTTGAGTTTATTTTTAATAAAAGCCTTGAAACCTCTTCTGTGTTCATTTCTTTTTTTCTCTTAAACCGTATTCAACAAAATTAGTTTCAAATCCTTTATACTACCTTTATAATACCATGAAATCATGGGGGGACGATAGTGACTCCAAAGTCAGATATGTCCCCAGAATCTATTTAGGACTAGGAGTCAACTGGAGTCAATAAGAATGTTAATTGTGACCGTAGGTCGCATGTTACGATGAAAACCGGCACATCCCATATCCTCAATGTCTATAACTGGCATGTTGTGACATCACATTGTTGACTGAATGACAAAGACAGCCTATTCTGGATATAGCTGACCTGTTCTGACATCACAGTGGTGACCAGCTCAGCAGAAGGGTATTATGTCAAAGCACCCATGTGTATGCACCATAGACCGTAGAAAAATATGGACGAAGCGAAGCCATTGGTTTCTATGCAGCGCAAATGGCCCTTTCTACCCCTTGGAATGGGTGTCGCCATCATAGAATTGTAAAGGCATCAGAGACGCTATTGGCTGCCAACGGTCACATGCAACACATGGATACATGGGAGAATGTGGTCGGAGCCTTCCGAAATACAGCACACGAAGAAGAACACAGCCGGCTGGTATCAGTTTAGTTGGCCACGTCCCCCCGCAACTTTATCATTTATTTTAAAATACATTGGACCACATTTCGACAAAACGAATATGATGGTGATTGAAAGCAAATTTTTAACTAGCGATAGGAACCATACACTACAGTATTCATGAAAATGTTAATTAAGGTTAGGATCCAATGGAGGGCAATTCTTTTTGCGATCGGCCGGGGGGGGGGGGGGGGGGGGGGGGGACAGCGCAACTAGCGGCCAATCATAGGAAGTTTTAGTTCCGTATTGGAGTCATTTTAAATTGGCAGAACTAGGCCCCTGGTATGCACCCATGGTTGCTTCTCGCCCTTAGGGCGTCTTACTGGTTTAATATAATTTGAAATCATTCCCACGCAAACACAATGCTTTTTTTTCCCTTATATAAAACATAGATTTGTGACTAGGGAGTGCTGTTTGCTCGATAGGCCTAAAAAGATAATAGATATGTAATAACCAGGTAATTCATTGAGAGGTATGGTATGATATGGCAGTGTTGGTGCTTTACGTATCATGTATAAGCATGAAGTAGTGTTATATAACTACAGAATAATTATTATTTATTTTTTATTGTTCATTCACTTTGGACTTTTTTAACTGTTGAGTCCACATGCAGAAAGGATGGGCAAAAATAAGGCTGAAGAGGAAAGACGTGGCACCCCTTTCACATGTCATTATTTATGCTGGGGAAGGCCCACGGGCCAAAACGTGTGGTTACTCGGTAACCTATGTTCTCTGAGTGAAGAGACCATCTCTCCACCCAGCAACATATTTCATATGTTTGGGGTATACCCCCACCTCAACGTGGACTATTTCTTTAAGACACTCCAGGGTCACCTGACCCTGGCACGCACGGGTATAAAAGGCCCCGGTGTGCGTGATCACACTGATTTACTAACTTGATCGACAACGCCGCTTCTGAGCGACCTCCTGGTGGAGAGATGGTCTCTTCACTCAGAGAACATAGGTTACCGAGTAACCACACGTTCTCTATCGTATCGAGACCATCTCTCCACCCAGCAACATATTTCATATGTTTGGGGCATTCTGTAAGACACCTCGTGAAGAAGCGCAGCAGTCCCAGAACCCCAATATCAACAACAGTGGGCTCGACCCAGCACCCACTGAATTTAAAATATTTACAAGCATGTTCAATTTAAAATATTTACAAGCATGTTCAATTTAAAATATTTACAAAAATGTTTAAATTTAAAATATTTACAGCTGCTGGGGTGGTCGGACGCAAGACGCTAGCCGCCACCAAATGCTCGGGCGCAAGCCGCAGCCCAGAGCGTTAAAATATTTACAATTATGTAATTTTTTAAAATATTTACAGCCCCTGGGGCGGACGGATGCAAAACGCTATCCACCGCTAAATGCTCGGGTGCAAGCCACAGCCCAGAGCCTGGCCCCGCAAGTCGCCAAGACCAGAGACCACAGTGGCAAAGGGCCGCTCAAGCCGGCCCGCCAGACGCGGAGCCGACCCGACTGGTGAAGGTGATAGTCACACCTATAGCTGAGCAGCTCGCAAAACCGACTCCCCAAGGGTAGCGGATGCGGCCACGTTCAGCCGGTAGAATCTGGTGAACGTCAATGGAGTTGCCCATGTAGCGGCCGTGCAGATCTCTGCCAGAGACGCACCGTTCCAGAGCGCCCAAGAGGTCGCCACTCCACGAGTGTCGTGTGCCCGCAGTCCAGGTGGTGCTGGCACCCCTGCCTGCTCATAAACCTGTTGGATCACCTCTCTGATCCAGTGGGAGAGCCTGGCCTTGGACAGCGGCCTCCCCAAGCACTCCCGCTTGAAGCACACGAAGAGCTGGTCTGTGACTCTAAAGGCCTGTGTGGCCCCAATATACGCCTCTAGCGCTCTCACCGGGCAGAGCGGGGACCGATCCCGTCTCTGTACTCCAGCCGACTGTGTGTCATAGAAGGGACGGAGTTCGATCACCTGATTAAGGTGCGACTCCAAGAGAACCTTCGGGAGAAAAGCCGGATTGGGACGTAGCACAACTCCCCCGTCATCCGGCCTAAATACGCAGAGGTCTCTGTGCACCGACAGAGCCTGCAACTCTCCGATTCTCTTCGCCGAAGTGACTGCCAACAGGAACGCGGTCTTGAGCGACAGCCACTTCAAACTCACTGACCCAATAGGCTCGAATGGTGCTCGCTGTAGGGCCTCCAGGACCCGTCCCAGGTCCCAGGGTGGAACTGGTGGGGCCCTAACCCGGGCCCTGAGCCTCCGGGTGGCCTTCAGGAACTGTGAGACGAGGTCACAGCATTCTGCAGAAAGCCTGCATTCTCCTATGCGGGCAGCCTTGATGGCCGCCACCATACCCCTAAGGGTTGAGAACGCCTTCCCTAGCTCCAGCTGGTCCTGTAGAAACGTAAGGATCTCCACTGACCCGCACCGGAGTGGGTCAGCCTGTTTCTCCTCACACCATGATTCGAACATCCCCCACCTATACGAGTAGGCGGCCCTAGTCGACGCCGCTCTGGCTCCCTGCAATGTACGCACCACATTGTGTGGCAGACCCATTGCTAGGAGGCCGGCCCTCTCAGGGGCCAAGCCCAAAGCCGGAGTCCCCGGGGAAAGGGGTGAAACAAAGTTCCCTGGGCCTGCGAAAGCAGGTCCCTCCGCGACGGGAGCTCCCATGGCTCCCCGCAAACCAGAGGTGGGATGTCGGAGAACCAGGTCATGTGAGGCCAGAGTGGGGCTATCAGAACCAACTGAACTTCCTCCTCCCACACTCTCTGTAGGAGGGGAGGGAGGAGACTGAAGGGGGGGAAAGCATACAATAGGCCTTGAGGCCATCTCCGGGCCAAGGCGTCCGTCCCGAGGGGAGGACTGTCCCTCCCCAATGAGAAGAACATCTCGCAGTGGGTTGACTCCCTCGAGGCGAACAGGTCTGCCACTGGCGTGCCGAAGCGACGCCAGATTACTGCCACGACCTCCGGGTGGAGTCTCCACTCCCCCGGGCTCGCCCCCCCCCTGGACAGGCAGTCTGCTGCCTGATTCTCCAGTCCCGGCACCTGTACTGCCCTGAGGGACAGCAGCCGGGAAGACGCCCATTCCCAGAGAATGTGCGCCAGTATGCAAAGGCGAGGGGAGCCAAGGCCCCCCTGCCTGTTGATGTAAGCGGCCGCGACCACGCTGTCCGTTCTGAGCAGCACGTGGTGACCTCGCAGGTGGTGTTCGAAACCCCGTAACGCGAGTAGGGCTGCTCTCAGCTCCAGTAGATTTATGTGCTGGGAAGCCCACTGAGTGGTCCAGCGGCCCCCGATTCCTTCCCCCTCGTATACTGCGCCCCAGCCGGTAAGAGACGCGTCCGCTGACACCAGTCTGCGGCGTGTCACTGGACCCAGCCTGCTCCCCCTGGACAGGTGGAGTGGGCATCTCCACCAGCGGAGGGCCCGCTGCAATCTGTAGGTGACTTGCACCTTGGCCTGCAGCTGACTCTTCGGGTCCAGCCCCAGGCTGTTGAGACACCTCTGCACCGGGCGCATATTGAGGAGGGCCAATGGAACTATTTGGGTGGTCGCAGCCATCAGCCCCATGAGTCGCAGGCACAGCCACCATGTGACCTGTGTCCCCGTAGAAAACAGAGACAGGCAGCCCTTGAGGGCTCGCCGTCGCTCCTCTGTCAGCGACGCGGTGGCCAGATTGGTGTCCACCACCATGCCGATGAACTGTGCCACCTGGCGTGGCTCTAGCCTGCTTTTTTCCCGGTTGAGACGAAGACCCAATCCCTGAATGTGCTCCAGGAGCCGGGCTACATGGCGGCGGCACATGTCTTCTGAGCTGGCACACACCAGCCAGTCGTCGAGGTAATTTAGAATCCGGAGCCCCTCTCGCCGCAAAGGCCCTAGGACTGCGTCCATGCACCTCGTGAAGGTGCGAGGGGCCAGCGAGATCCCGAAGGGGAGGACTCGGAACTCGTATGTCTTGTCCTGGAAGGCGAATCGAAGGAAACGCCAGTGACCGTGCCATATCGGAATCTGGAAGTAGGCGTCCTTGAGGTTGATGGAGGCCAACCAGTCGCCTCTCCGGATCGCCTGCTTCACTCTGGTGATTGTCAGCATCTTGAACCTCAGGGGCCTGAGAAACTGGTTCAGGTCCCTGAGATCCAAGATCGGTCGAAGTTTCCCATCCTTTTTGGGAATGAGAAAATAGCGGGAACAGAACCCAGCCCGCTGATCCCCCGGCTCCACCACTCCGATTGCTCCTTTTGCGAGGAGGGTAAGAACCTCTTCCTGTAGCACCCCCCTGTGATGCGGGTCGGTCACCGAAGTGACCACCACTGATCTCGAAAGAGGGGGAGTCCGAGCAAACTGAAGCCGGTAACCCTGGGTCATGGTCGAGACCACCCAAGGGTCTGCGGCAAGAGCCGCCCAGGCTCTGTGACGGGCGGCAGGATGGAGAGCTGGGGGGACAAGATGGAGAGCTGGGTTCTGTCTGGCGTCAGGAAGAAGACGGAGGCTGTCGGGAGCCCCGGCGCCGAGCTCTGCCACCGCGCCCTCTGGCGCGCCCTCTAGCAGAGGCATCGAGGACGGACCTCAAGTCCTCAGGGGGCAGCTGGGGACGCCTAACATGTCCCCTGCTCGCAGCCGCCGGCATCCTACTCACACCCCTGCGGCTGCCAAAGGCGCCAGCCACCTCACGTGCACATTTGCGAGCTTCCTGAGCTCTTTGCAGCAAGGCACTAGCCTCTTGGCCAAACATGGCCGACGGCTCCACTGGCAGCTTCATCAAAATGCTCCTGTCCTCTGCCGTCAGGTCCTTCTTCTTGGACTGGGACAGCAATAGATGGCGCCTCACCATCCAGAGGGCTGCCGTAGCCTTGCCTGCTGCTAGCGCCTGGTCCTTAAACAGCTTGGGGAGCACGGAACCCAGATGTTGTAGTTCCTCAATGAGGCCCGGGCTCATCTGGTCATGTAAGCCCCGCGTAAGCTTGCGCTGATATAGTGCGAGGATAGCCCCTGTGTTGGCTAACCGTGCCTGCATAGCCATGGCCTTGTGCATTCTAGCCAATAAGCCCTCCATCTTGCTGGGGACACCTGCCACGCCCAGAATAGACGTGGGGGGCAAGATCAATGCGGCCACGTCCCTGTCCAAAGTGGGCAGAGTCTCTGCGCCACCAATAACCCCTGCATCCCTGGTTGTGGCAAGTAACCTGCCCTCCTGGGAGTAGGGGAGGGACCGGGAAGAGTCCTTCCACTCTTTCTGGACCAACAACTTAAAGTCCTCGAGAACAGGCACTGAGAAACGGGGCTGGGCCGCATCCCCCGTGTCGTCATCAAAGAGGGAGGGGGTAGGCACTGCCTCCATGGCGGACCCGATGCTCAGAGCCTTACAGGCTCTATCCATCAGACCTTTAATGACAGGGATTAACTGAGCGTGCTCTGCACCCTCTTCATTCCCCTGGTCGGTCTGCGGCTGAGCACAGGAAAGCTCTTCCTCCTCTTCCAGGATTGATACGACATCGACGTCTTCGTCTTCGTCGTACTCTTCTTCTTCATCAAACTCTGCCCCGTCAACAGTAGGCAAGGCAACTGCCGGGGTGGAGCCTTGGCCAGAGCCTGGCTCGCCTTGCTTGTGGTGCTTAGCCTGAAGGGTTGGAGTGGATATGGCTGGTCTTTTTCCCTTAAACAACAAGCACCTAGCCTCCCTTGCCCTAGCTGGCAAAATAAAGCAGTTCATGCAGGAGGAGGGATCCTCCCGAGCCGCTATAGCATGACCAGCGCCCAAGCAGGACACGCACTTGTCATGGGCATCCTCAGGGGGCATAGGCACCCTACATGTGGCACAAGGGAATTTCCCTGTTGCCTCCATCTCCAGAATCTATACTTATATATCTTATATTTACTGTTGTTATTCAACTATATATATAATATAAATATAGGTATATCTATATCTATCTATAATATATATATATATATATATATATAGATATATATATATGTAGAAATATAGATATAAAATATATATGTATAGGCGTATATATTATATCTGAGTCAATAGGCAAATTGTTATATGCCTCAGCGTGGGAACGTGACAATGTTGTCACTCAATCACACAGCCTCACTGCGAGGCAGGGCAAAAGAATTACCCCAGCCCCATGTCACGTGAGCTGTGACGCGCTGGAGCACTTCCTTGTTGTCTTCTGCCAGTAGCGTTAGCCTAGCAATAACCCACGTATGTGGTGTGTGGACGACAAGGAGTGTGTGCTTTGACTTTAATCTGACAGCCTCAAAACAACCCACTATAGTTGCGTCAACCCGCGTTGCCGCTGGCAATACAACCGCTGTGGATTATTATGAAGACCGCCCACTCGAGGGGAGATGTCTGCACGTACTGTCTGTTGTTGACACAGACAGACCTACACTATCACTCGCGTGAACCAGCGTTACCACCGGTGATACGAGCGAGAGGTGAGGTTGTACAGACCCTTGGCAGCTACACCTCAGACCGCGTGAACCGGCGTTTCCACCGGCGATACGGACGAATGGCGTGCCTTTAGCCTTGGGACCACCGGCGTGTTTCGTCTACAACTAGCAGATAAACAACGCCGCAGTGAGGAGACTCGCCCTGCAAGCGCGTAAGCTAGCGTTTCCGCTAACGATACGCTTGGCTGACGGTGAGTTCTCCTATGGCCACTTGTTTGTGAAGTGCTACAAGCGTTCGTGGTAGCGACCCCGAGAGGAGCACCAGCACGGCACCAGCTCTCTTCCTGCGTTCAGCAGAGAGTCAATCCAGCTACCACACGTAAGTAGACACTATTATAAAGAATAATTCAGTGTATGTTTAAGTCTATGCAAGAAGATCTGTCACACTACGGTAGAGACCACGTCTGCAGTCTGCTGAGGTGGAGATCAAAAAATCAGTGTGATCACGCACACCGGGGCCTTTTATACCCGTGCGTGCCAGGGTCAGGTGACCCTGGAGTGTCTTAAAGAAATAGTCCACGTTGAGGTGGGGGTATACCCCAAACATATGAAATATGTTGCTGGGTGGAGAGATGGTCTCGATACGATAGAGAACGTCCATCCACTGCTGGGGGTGAACCCTTTAAAATACAAGGAAGAATCTTTTCTAAGTGAGTGCTGGTTTCCTTTTCCAAAGGTTCATTGGTTGAACGTGCACCTCTGATGAATGAGCCTTTTTTACAATTGTGAATACATTGCAAGCAAAAAAAAAAAAGTCTACTTAAGGCTACTTACATAGATTTCAGATCTCTTACATAGATTTACATGAATTAGAGGTGTGAACAATGTTCATGAAAAGAGCTTCACCACATTCCTGTGTTTCAGGACTCATACATACAGTACCAATATAATCAATCATTTGGACTTAGACTTAGTCAGGTACATTAGCTTATCAATGTTCAGCAGTCCCAGAGGTGTGCAGGTGATGTGCATATATACTAACTGTGTAGGCAATATGCATAATATGCATATCTAATGAATAGCAGCAATGTTGAGTGTGCAGCATAATACTCATTAATACATAAATGAGAGTCATTGCTTTTGATGAAGACATCACATATGCTCAGTGTCCAGTGATAATTATTGGGGGAAAAAAACATTGGTCTTTTTACATGTACACATTCACATGCAAGACTGCACTGCAGTGTTGTAAAATTCATTCAAGTTTTTTCTATGAACTTGAATCCTGATACCTCCTCCTTTCCCCCATCTACACCAAATATATAGACAATCTACAAGCTTGCAAATGTTGCAATGTGACGTGTTGTGACCTTGTAGACCAGTTATTTTTGTAGAATGTTCGCCTCTATGTTCAGAAATGGGCAGCTATAATTTCAGGGGGGATAACCAAATGGAATGATTGAATTATATAGAGATGATGAGTGGATAGTTTGGGACTGTGACATATATAGGAACTATAATCATTGAATCATCTTGTATTATAAAGATATACCTGAATAGATTATTCAAAGTCAGACACATTGATTTAAGAAATGAAAGCCCTATATAACATTTAACATGTTTAACATCTCA
The DNA here is from genome assembly GCF_963921795.1 of Nannobrachium achirus. Taxonomy (NCBI): domain Eukaryota; kingdom Metazoa; phylum Chordata; class Actinopteri; order Myctophiformes; family Myctophidae; genus Nannobrachium; species Nannobrachium achirus. Next base: position 7,313,302 of record NC_137819.1, on the reverse strand, counting down.
ATATGTTCAAAATGTTCATAATATAACAAATCATCATGAGAATCCATCCATTTTACATTTTGCTGTTACTATGTTACAGTTACTAGATGTGCATTTATACTGTCAAATGATAGTCATTGTCATGTGTAGATTTAAACCCAAAGTTATACAACACCTTTCTGACAACCATATTGTCCAGAATCCAGTAGAATGATTGTGTGTGCAGATTAGGTGATGATCACTGGAATGTGAGCAAAATGATCATGAGCCACTAAAATGAAACCTATGCTGTTTATTATGAATGTATTTTACAGATATATCATGTTTAGGTTTGGCAGATTACAATTTGACATTTAGCAGACTTATCCCAGAATGATTTACAGTAAGCAAAATAAACACAAGGTAATAATTTACATGCATAGAGACAATATAGTATAAGGAACCTATCATCAGTCTAAACATTATAATATATACAACTAAATAGCATGTACATTGAAACTATAGTATCAACACATGAACCATCTGTCGAACAGTAAATGACATGTCAAGACTGCATTTAGTCATTATTATTCTGGGTTGCATAACATTATACAAACTTTATTTTAATTTTAAAGTTTATGTTAAAGTTCCAGAGGAACTGTTGGAAAGGGTTGGTCGTTATTGTGGTCATTTACTCCACCCTGGACCATCTGAAATGAAAAGTTCCTTCATTAACCCAGGAATTCACACCTTCTAATGTCCTATTGTTCCAACAGGGTTTATATCCAGAGACCTGGACATCTGCTCATTCAGCACAAGCTACTGACTGAGAGAACTTCTCAAACCACTGCTCTGTGTCTGGGACTTCATTCTACAGCAAAGATACAAGATGTCTGAAAACCACGGACCTCGCCTGTCTCACAGAGTCATTTCACATTGCAAAACCTACTTGGCAATGATCGCGTTCACCCTACAACACTCTCCAGGCAAGACGCTCACCTTTACTCAAGTAAGTAACAGGCAATCCTGAAACATGTTATTAAAGTCAAATGTTCAATATTGCATATTTGCCATAAACATGTATTGTCTTATTTCATATCTCTTTTTTTCCCCCAGTTGATGGACAGACTAGTGGAAGGATTTGCAGACGCAAATTGGACAAAATCTTTTACGACCAGAGTGATCAGAAGCTGTTTGTCAACCAACAAATGTTTTGTTGAGGTAAATATAAATCCTTTGTATAAGAATTAAATATTCATTGATACATTTCAAACCACAGAAAACGTATTGAAGACTCAATAAGCTTATTTATTTTGTTTTATTTTCAGATTCCAAATAGCCCGAAGGCAGATGCTACATGGTACTACAACCCCAACTGGAAACTCGATCATAATAAAATAACAGAAACGATGGTGTATCGTCACTTCTGCGGACTTCTGGAGTGGTTCCCTGAGCTGACCTCCATAAAGGGGATGTTGACCACACCACCGCCATCACCGGACCACTACATAACGCTCCACTCTCCTGAAGATGCAGCCTGCAAAGCTGTTAACAGTAGATGTGAGGTGAAGTTCAGCAGTTCTTTCTCCATTGAATCCATCCTTAAGAAAGACAGTCCCTCTGGTCTCAGTGGTCTGTGCAGCAAAGCCTCTCCTCTGGCAGAGGAGTCCAAAGTGAAGCAGAAAGCTAATTGGTCCATGGAGAGGACTGTGGGACTGAAGAGGAAGTTCACCTGGGACTCTTCACCTGTGGACACACACTTTGTTGTACTGTCACCTGTTCAATGTACAGGTGGCAGTTACTCCATCAGCACAACAGAGGGCAGCACAGACCATGCACTCATTGGTAATGATGCTGCTAGACCCCCCAAGAGGATGATCCTGATGACCCCACTGAGTCAGCAAGAAAAGTTGCAACCATTGCAAAACCTACCTGGCAAAGGCTGCCTTCATCCTACAAGGCGTTCCAGAAAAGATGCTTACATCTAACCAGGTAAGAAATGCACAATATACATATTATTTAACAGTTTAAAACATTTGATATTAAATGTATCAATTCAGGCCTGATTTGTAATATCACTTCTTCTTTTCTCCAGGTGATAGACAGACTGGAAGCATTTGGGTTGGAGAGGACGAAATCCGTTGAGAACAACATCAGAGTCTGTTTGTCAACCAACAAATGTCAGAAGGAGCGAATACACTTCCCGGCAGCGGCACCTGCCGCGGCGTCGTCGGACTTGCCGACAACAGCCGCGGCAATGATTCCTATGCCGTGGCAATTATACCTAATCCGTGGCAACGCCGGACAGACCGACAATCGAGCTGCGTCAGCCGCTGTTGCCGAACCTATCCCCCCCCCCCCCCCCCCACACACACACACACACACACGCACGCAGGCACGCATGCATGCACACACGCAGGCACCATGATCAGCAGTGGACCAACGTGCTCATATAGTCAATTATGTATAAAAAAATGAATGAAGTATTAAAACAGTCATGTCTGCTCTCTCTGGTGGTCGCTTGCTGACCTTCCGGATCTGCTGGTGGACCACCGGGTCCGCCGGGCCACACCGGCAGCCGCCGTAGCCGCCGTCACCTGCCGGGCTTCACCGGCAGCCGCCGCTAGCAGCCGTCACCTGCCCGGCTTCACCGGCAGCCGCCGCTAGCAGCCGTCACCTGCCGGGCTTCACCGGCAGCCGCCGCTAGCCGCCGTCACCCGCCGGGCTTCACCTGCCGGGCTTCACCGGCAGCCGCCGCTAGCAGCCGTCACCTGCCGGGCTTCACCGGCAGCCGCCGCTAGCCGCCGTCACCCGCCGGGCTTCACCGGCAGCCGCCGCTAGCCGCCGTCACCCGCCGGGCTTCACCGGCAGCCGCCGTCACCCGCCGGGCTTCACCGGCAGCCGCCGCTAGCAGCCGTCACCCGCCGGTCTGTCTGTCTTGGGTCTTCTCCACCTCGCCTCTCCACTTATATCTATCCATTTTACGCACAGCTGTTTTGCGCTGCACGTATCTATCCCGCCACACACACACACACACACACACACACACACACACACACACACACACACACACACACACACACACACACACACACACACACTGACAAGCGCTGTGGGATTACCTGTGCCCATTTTCCCCTTCGTTTTTACCCCTCCCTAGTCCCAAATATACAGTATATTATATACTGTATATAGGCTTATGCCTTATTGTATTCATTTTATTGTAGGCTATAATAGTTATTGACCATAGCTTAATAGTCTGTTATTTGTATTTCTTTCGCCCGGCCTGGCCGTTTAATTATCCATTTCTACCTTCTCATATCAGCCATATTCCATTTTACGCACATTTTACCGACCCCCTCACCCCGAATATAAATATAACCTTAATTTTTCTTTGCAGCTAAATTAACTAAAGGTTCTCCTTAATCGAATTCATCATAGATGTTCTTCATTATTATTATTTAGGCATACGGTTTCTCCGCGCTTGTCATGCGTAAAATATTTGGATTCATTCTGTGTGTGTGTGTGTGTGTGTGTGTGTGTGTGTGTGTGTGTGTGTGTGTGTGTGTGTGTGTGTGCGCGCGCGCGCGCATGTCGTGCAGCCTATGTTTTGGCCGACCCCCCGCAGTGTTTTCCACAGTGAGAGAGTGTAAAATGAAACCAAACGTTCCCCCCCTTACGGGTCCATTTGGTTTCATTTTAGGCCTACCCGCACAAGAATTAAAATGTCCATAAGGGTCCATTATATTCCAGGCAATCGTCTGACCTGGCCAAAACACTGACATGTCTGCTAGGTATAGGATTGGGACATGATGCTGACTGGATCTATCTATCTATTTCGTATTCTTTTTTTAGCGGCCCACGGCGCCTCCGCGTTTTTTTTTTTTTATGTTTAATAAGACATACAATAGCCTACTAGCTCTATAGGACCAGGCCTACAGTTAATAAAATAAATATATAAAGTGAATATGAAGTGTAGGCTATTGTCTGCCTATATCACCATTGACAGCTGCAAGGACTCCCTGCTGGGCGTTCAAACAAACAATTAGGTTACAAAAACCTATAATGGCCCAATTTTGACTTCAAAGGAGTGCATGACGGGATCCACCGCAGATAATTAAGTGGCCAATTTGGCCACTCTGTCTGTCTGTCTGTCTGTCTGTCTGTCTGTCTGTCTGTCTGTCTGTCTGTCTGTCTGTACAACCCTTTCCTTAGTAGCCTAGTAGTAGACCTAATAATAATAATAATCAATGTCCCTCCCTCAACCTCGCCTCTCTCCACTTATATCTATCCATTTTACGCACACCTGTTTTGCGCGCTGCGCGCGTCTAATCCCGCCCCACAAACACACTCTCTCTCTCTCTCTCTCTCTCTCTCTCTCTCTCTCTCTCTCTCATTTGTTTCTATTTCCTAAATAAATAAGCAGCAGCAGTTAACAAAATGTGATGCTGGCGCTGTCAATTAAATGATCAGATCGTTTTTGTCTGGATCTTAAGCCTCTGTTGTTGAGTGTTGAGTCGTTACTGCATATGTTTCCATTCTGTAGAACAGTGCTTATGCCAGGAACCACCATTTGCTATAGCAAACGTTTTCATTTCTAGGACCCCCAGTTTGACATGCATGAAGCTACGGACCCCAATTTAATGGCATTTCTATCTCTGGGACCTGTAATCCATATCAAAATCAACGTTCATTTAACCCAAATGGACCCTTTACATTGACCAAAGCGTTTCAGCACCATGGACAGCACTCTCCATTTGTTTTTCTTATTTTTTTGCGATAGATCAAGGCAGAAGAGATAGATAGATAGATAGATAGATAGATAGATAGATAGATAGATAGATAGATTGTAGAAGTGAGAAGTACATACCACATTTCAGCATAAGTTATAGCATTTTATTGAGTGGGTTATCAAATCATAACTTCTAGTTGAACTATTGAAATTGCTTGAGTGCTGGGACTGGGTTAAAACCGAATCCAAATGCACATAATTAATTGGAGACAAAAAAAGAAAGCAGTGCTGTTTGGTTTCGAATAGGCCTGCACATATGAGACAGATGAACACTTTAAATTTATTTTATAAAGGAGACACTCTGTTGCCCGCCTCGCGATCTGTCCGTCCGTAAACTATTATAGCCTACAATTAAAATGAATAGGCCTACAATAAGGCATAGGCCTATACTGTATATTTGGGACTAGGCTGGGGGGGATAAAAACGAAGGGAAAATATGGGCATTGGGGGGAAAAGTTGTGACAAAAGAACAGATAACCCATAGAAAGTGGTGTTGGTGTAAAAATAATCAAGTAATCCCAGAGCGCTTGTCTGTGTGTGTGTGTGTGTGTGTGTGTGTGTGTGTGTGTGTGTGTGTGTGTGTGTGTGTGTGTGTGTGTGTGTGTGTGAGAGAGAGAGAGAGAGTGTTTGTGGGGCGGGTTAGACGCGCGCAGCGCGCAAAACAGGTGTGCGTAAAATAGGTCTACTACTAGGCTACTAAGGAAAGGGTTGTACAGACAGACAGACAGACAGACAGACAGACAGACAGACAGACAGACAGACAGACAGACAGACAGACAGACAGACCCATCTCCGGCAGCTGCAACACTGCGGCCGCCGCCAATTTGTACATTATCGACTATATGAGCACGCTGGTCCACTGCTGATCATGGTGCGTGCGTGCGTGCGTAAATAAGCAAAATTGGCAGTAATAAGCACTGGTGCGGTGCTGTTGTGGTTGGTACAGTAGGTCAAAGACGCACAGGAAAGTATATAGACAGGAGGGTCCAGTTCAGTCCCCACACGCACCTTTCTCTATTATGTCCTCTGATTAATAAGAGCCTATAGCGTTGTGCGAATGTGCGCCTTGTCAGTAGCCTATATATTCCATGTACTTTAGTTTTGGGCCGGCGATATCATTTGATAACATGACAGACCCCCTGCAGCCAGAACGACCCGCGGAGGATCGGGATTGGTCACAAACAGCGAAAAATAGCCGTTATGGACATATAGACTATATTTATTGATCCTAATAATTAATAAATTAAGCCAGCAACATACGGCGCTGCCTCGGTGGGCGCTCAAAGCCTTATAGGTCGGTCAATTCTCAAAGGATTGTTCTAATTTTAAGTACTGTATATCTGTGAAGTGTCTGTATTCATTCAGTGTACTGTATATAAATCATGTTTTAATTGTCCCTCCATCAAACCATGAAGCTTAAAGTAAACGTCGCTAGTAGCTGGTGATAAGCCTTCCAGGTAGAACAATGCTGCATGGTCAGCCCTGAACCCTGAATCCAAAGATTTACGCATGACAAGCGCAGAGAAACCATATGCTTAAATAATAATAATGAAGAACATGTGTTGAAACAAACATATGATGAATTCGATTAAGGAGAACCTTTAGTTAATTTAGCTGCAAAGAAAAATGAAGGTTATATATATTCGGGGTGAGGGGGTAAAATGGAATATGACTGATATGAGAAGGAAATGGATAATTAAACGGCCAGGCCGGGCCGTGAGGGGGAGGGGGGGGGGGTAGATGCCAGCAGCACGCAAAACAGACAGACAGATCCATCTCCGTCAGCGCAACACTGTCGGCGGCGGCTCCGGTTCTGAACCGGCGGTGGGTCAGGAGTCACCGGCAGCGGCGGAGGCTCCGGCGGAGGCACCGGCGGCGGCGGAGGCTCCGGCGGAGGCACCGGCTCCGGCGGCGGCACCGGCGGCGGCGGAGGCACCGGCGGAGGCGGCGGAGGCTCCGGCGGAGGCACCGGCGGCGGCGGAGGCACCGGCGGCGGCAGAGGCACCGGCGGCCTCCGGTGGCTGGTCCGGCGGCCGGCGGAGGCGGCGGCGGCGGAGGCACCGGTGGCCTCCGGCGGCTGGTCCGGCGGCCGGCGGAGGCGGAGGCGACCACCGGAGCAGACGTGACTGTTTTAATACTTTATTCATTTATTTATACATTATTGATATGAGCATGCTGATCATGGTGCTTGTGTGCGTGGGTGTGCATTCGTGCGTGTGCGTGCCTGCGTGCCTGTGTGTGTGTGTGTGTGTGTGTGTGTGTGTGTGTGTGTGTGTGTGTGTGTGTGTGTGTGTGGGGGGGGGGGGTTCGGCAACAGCGGCAGATGCAGTTCCATTGCTGCACATTGACGGTCTGTCCGGCTGTGCCACGGATTAGGTATAATTGTCGCGGCATAGGAATCATTGCCGCGGCTATTGTCGGCAGGTCCGGCCACGTCGGGGCACGTGCCGCTGCCGGAAAATGCATTCGCTGTCCCTCACAAATGTTTTGTCAAGGTAAATATAAATTCCTCTATAATTCTATAAAATTATGATGACATTGTAGTGACATACTCATCAAGCTCATCTCATCAAGCTTACTCAGATTATAAACACAAATTCTTGCTTTCTTTTCAGATTCCAATGGGGATGGACAGTCTATGGAACTACTGGACATTTGATCATAGCAAAATTACACAAAATATGTTGTCTCGTCACTTCAAAGGAATTCTGGGGTGGTTCCCTGAGTTGAACTCAATGAAAAAGCAGATGTTGAACACACCATCACCACCATCACCAGATCACTACGCAACTCTCCACTCTCCTGAAGATATAGCCTCTAAATCTGTTAACAGTAGATGTGAGGCGAAGTTCAGCTGTTCTTTCTCCATTGAATCCATCCTGAATACAGACAGGTGACGGTTCTATAATGAAAAGGGGATTCAAAGGGGAGAAAACTCTCTGGTGGTGATGATGATGATGCTGCATCAAGAGATTGTTCATGAGCAATGATGGAGTCCTCAACAGAAGACATATATAGCACTGTTCCTTATTGTTCTACACTTTTGCCAAGTATGGACTCATAGTTAACCCGGATAGTTACCATATTTGTATGTAAGACTTATTACAGTAGCTGTATATTTCTAAACATTGAAGATGTTGTATTTGTTTAAATAAAAGCATTGGAAACTATTTTCTGTTCATTTTCATTTTTCTCTGAAACTATTCAAAAATCAAATCCTTCTTTATGCCTAGTTTAGCAGTTTGTATTGATTGCAAAATCAGTCTTATGAGATTTAACAATGTTAGCTGCAGTTGTATTGTATTATAAACATAGATAGCCTACAGCAACAAAAGCCCACATGTGGATGTTTGAGTGATGGTGAGCGCAAATAACACCCCTTGCAAAACAGCTCTATATGAGCTGGTCAATGAGAAATATTGGTGATGTGAACAGATTGAAGACTTGAAACGTCACATCCAAATGGTGGAAACCAATAGATTTTAAGCCTTAAGTTGGAGCATGACCCAGTTGTGCAGACTTGTGTGTCCACCCTGATCAATCTTACAATAGATCCTCCCGTATACGGTTGACTCTGTTTTTTGGACTCCGCACACACACGTCCACAGATGATCAAAAATACGGTAAGAGCCCGGGAGTGGGGGCTTGTAGAATTAATTTAATTCTGGCAGTAAATGAGTTTAACATTTGAAAAAGTTTGCTTTCGTGAGTTAACAAAAGACTTTCAGGTCTTTTAACTCCATATATCATAGTTTTGTTTGCAATTTGGCTTTTATATTTTACACAATGTCACCGTTATTTGTATTTCATTTAGTCTATAGTGTGGGGGGACTCAATATCAGAACGCAATATCAATGTCATCAAGGTCTGTATAGCGTTATCATATAAAGTATGTTAATCATCTCTGAGTCTCAACACACAGCAGATAACAGGGTTGTAATGCCTCCTACGCTATACACGTCAATGTGTGTAGCAATGTTCAAGGTTAAGGGTTTTTATTGTCATATAAAATACAGCTGACTCAACAGAGCAGGCAGTGAAATGCGTGCACTGTCCGTCAGTCAGTCAGTCAGTCAGTCAGTCAGTCAGTCAGTCAGCCAGCCAGCGGAGGGACATTCAGCTGTCCACTGTGCAACCACACTTTCATCCCAAGACCTGTTTTAAAGAAAAACACCATGTTGGCTGAGGTGGTGGAGAGCCTGAAGAAGACGGGACTCCAAGATGTTCCTCCTGATGGCTGCTACACTGGAGCTGGAGATGTGGCCTGTGGCGTCTGCACGGGGGAGACTGAAGGCTGTGAAGACTTGTCTTCAGTGCCTGGTCTCTTACTGTGACACTCACCTCCAGCCTCACTATCAGTCTATCAGCCTTCAAGAAACACAAGCTGGTCAAAGCCTTCAGCGAGCTTCATGAGAACATCTGCTCTCGTCACGATGAGGTGAGGAAGCTTTTCTGTTGTACTGATCAGCAGTGTATCTGTTCTCTGTGCGCCGTGGATGAACACAAAGGTCACGATATTGTCTCAGCTGCAGCAGAGAGGACTGAGAGACAGAAAGAGCTTGATACGAGTCAGCAAAACATTGAGCAGAGAATCCAGGAGAGAGAGAATGATGTGAAGGTCCTTCACCAGGAGGTGAAGTCCATCAATCACTGTGCTGATAGAGCAGTGGAGGACAGTGATACCATCTTTAACTCTCCTACTGCCAGATTATTTATTTATTTATTGGGTCTGGTGCCATCAAAAAGCGGCTTACCTTTGCGACGTTATAGTAGATAGATAGACATTTATTTATTTTATTTTTTATTTTTTTTTGATTGTGCAATAGTGCACTTTGGTCTGCCAGGCAGCAGAGGGCGGCGTCATGCGAGAATGAATGTGAATTTGCCTGTTATGTGTTGCCGTGCATTCAGACCAGTCACTGGCCACAGAGCCTCACAGCCAGAGAAATCAACAAGGAAGTGAATTGGTCTCCGTTGATGTTAACGCATAATGGCTTTTTTACACCATCACCGCGGAAAATGTGTTTACAGTACACGGCGGCGCGACCCCTGATCAGCTTAAGGACATCAACAAGGTAAACGAACGAACGCGAACGAGCGCCGTATTGGCGCGGAGGTCTCTTGAGAATTGGGGCGAACAGGAACGTCCAAAGCAGTATAAGAGTTAAGGAGATGAGCTCTTCCATTGAGAGAAGACGATCTGAGGTAAGGGCGCAGATCAGAGACCAGCAGGAACGTGAGGTGAGTCGTGCTGAAGAACAGAGGCAGTGTGTGGAGCAGGAGGTCACTGAACTGAGTAGGAGACGTGCTGAGATGGAGCAGCTCTCACTCACAGAGGATCACATCCATTTTCTACAGTGTTTCAACTCCTCCCTCTCAACCATCAGTGAATCTACACACCCAGTCAGCAGCAACGTCTGTCCTCTGAGAGACTTTGAAAATGTGACCGTGTTGGTGTCAAAGATGAGGGACAAACTAGAGGACATTCTTAACGAAATGCAGATCTTTGTCAAGACCCTAACTGGCAAGACCATTACCCTGGAGGTTAAGCGAAATTATACCATTGAGAGCGTCAAGGCCAAAATCGAGGAAAAGGAAGGAACCCCCCCTGACCAGCAGAGACTGATATTTGCTGGCAAACAACTGGAAGATGGCCGTACCCTGTCAGACTATAATATCCAAAATGAGTCCACCCTTCACCTTGTGCTGCGTCTGAGGGGGTGAATGCAGATCTTCGTCAAGACACTAACTGGTAAGACCATTACCCTGGATGTTGAGCCAAGTGATAACATTGAGAGGGTAACATTGTCAAGGCCAAAATCCAGGACAAGCAAGGCACCTGACCAGCAGAGTTATAATTCAATTCATCACCATTCTCAGCATCCAAAAATGTACCGGTAACTGTTCTGTTGAGAAAAAAAAGGGAAAAGTAAAGCAAAATATTGTCATTCAAAACATGTATGTTGGGGGCCAATCAATTACATTGAAGCGTTTTCTTCAACAAATTTGCAACATTTCATGATCTAAATTCACATAATATGTGTGTATATACTAAGGTACCAATACTACTTTCAGATGTTAGGTAGGCAGCTGTATATATGATATTTAAGAGAGATTTTGAGTTGGCAAAATCAATATAGCAAAAAGATGTATTTATTTATTTATTTTATATACAATTCTGGCTGGTGTCAAAAGTCATACAGGTTTTGTGTGGAGAACTTCACACAAAATCCACAAGCGTATTGTCTATACAAAAATGCATTGAACGAGTAATGCCCGTTTGTGGGAATGAAATTCTTTTTCTAAGAACTTTTTCTTATAAGGCATTACAGCCTAAATTTGGAAATGAACTCCCATAACTTTTGATGAGTGAAATATTCATATCAAATTTACCTTGACAAAACATCTGTTGTTTGACAAAGTGGCTCTGACAATGTTTCTAAAGGAAGCTGGCCTCAGTCTCAGGTACAAAGTGTTCCAGTCTGTCCATCAACTGGAAGAGAAAAAATATGAGATAATATAACTTTATATTTGATATGAGCTGTATTATATGTTTAAATGCTTAGCAGGATTGTTGTTTCTTACTTGACAAAAGGGGAACATCTTGTCTGGAGAGTCTTACAGTATGAAAGCGATCACTTCTCCGAGAGATTTTTCAATTCGAGCATGCCCCTCACAAATGAAAACTAATTTGTAATAAAATGATTTGATACAGTATGTACCGGTATGCTTTGAACACATTTCTCTAAGGGAAATACATGAAGAGTAATGGGAAAATGCAATGTTTTTATTAAAATAATAAAACTCATTCCTTAAAGGACAACTTTGTTTTTTTTTTACAATAGTTTTTGAAATAGACTTAAAATGTGTTAATTTACTTCATTTTAGTTTATTTTAACAATTTTTATTTGTATGCAAGTGGCTAAATATGTATTTTTAGACACAATAAGCCCATTCCCAAGATGCACCGCAATCTTTCATGGGCAGATGTCACTTATGGGGGCTGGTGTAAATAGTAATAAAGAAATCACCGGCTTATTGTGTCTAAAAAGACATATTTAGACACTGTCTTGTACGCACGCCCCCACACACACTGAAATAAAAAAACGTAATCGCTAAAACAATAGAAAGCAGTAAACATTTTAACAAACACTTTTCTTTTCTCTAATTTCAATCTAATAAAAAATATGAGCCCTTAAGTTGTCCATTAAGTATCCATAAGTGAATTAAAGTTATTACAGGTGAAAATTATGAATATATCACGGTCAAATATGATATATGTCTCCACCAGGCCGAAAGGCATGACTGAGACTGTTAACAGCTAATCTCTGGCATCCCGGTCACAATCCCGGTCATTGCCAAAACTGTGCACGCATACTTCCTGGGTGCCAATTCAGAACCTCTGCCCCACATGGGCCTGTTAAAGCTCTGCCATGAGGCAGATTTTACAGATTGTATCTATAGGCTTGTGATCAATATGGATCTGTCCATATTTCTATATTCCATATTCCATCCTGATTCCCAATCAAATATGGAGATCTAGGTGATGATCCAGTCATCCATGTATGGATATCCAGGGTTTGATGAGGTAATTGAGTCAACAACATGATGTCACAACAGGTCAACTATAGGCATTGACAGACAAGATGCGCCGGTTTTCATAGTAAACTGTGACATATGGTCGCAATTAATATGCTATATATATATATATATAGCAGACCAATTTCACTGCTAAACTAGGAATGAAAGGATTTGAGCATTTTTCTTTGAACAAACATCATCAAAAATACCAGAAAATGTTTTGGATGTTTTTATTTTTAAAAATAATCCCCAACATGAAAAGTATTATATAGAGAAGAGCTAGCAAATAAACATGATGAATATCAGGGTCATCTGTTGAAATAAGGAACAGTGCTGTCAAGATTTCTGTTGAGGAGCCGTGAGTCTGTGCATGTGGTCTGACTCTGCTTCCAACCCGTTGATATAGTGTTCCTCTTCATTCTGACAGAGGAGAGGCTTTGCAGCACAGACCAGAGAGACTGTCTTTCTTCAGGATGGATTCAATGGAGAAAGAACTGCTGAACTTCTCCTCACATCTACTGTTAACAGCTTTGCAGGCTGCTTCCTCAGGAGAGTCCATTCTCACTGTGGAGGTCAACTCAGGGAACAAATCCAGGATTCCTTCCATGTGACGACGCACCATCACCTCTGATATTTTACTATGATCAAGTTTCCAGTTGTTCCATGCACCCCCTTGGCTAATGGGAATCTGAAAATAAAAGAAGAACGTGTTAGTGTTAGAATTTGATCAAGCTTGATGATGGTTCAGGTAAACAAGTCATTACAATTTTATCTGTGAAATATATTTGAGGAATTTATATTTACCTTCACAAAACATTTTTTGGACGACAAACAGACTCTGATGTTGTTCTCAAAGTTTATTGTCCTCCCAACCCCGAATGCCTTCAGTCTGTCCATCAACTGAAAAAAAGGTGGAAAAAGAAAAGAAGTGATGTTATAAACGAGGACTGAAATTAGACAACATGTAATATCAAATTGATTACAAGGTAAATGATTACCAGGATTGTTTTTCTTACCTGGCTAGAGGTGAGCATCTTTTCTGGAGAGTGTTGTAGGACGAAGACGATCATTGCAAAGTAGGATTTGCACCTGTTGAAACTTTTTAGCTGACTCCGATGCAGACTAATGCACCTCTTCTTGGTGGGTCTGGCAGCATCATTACCAGTGAGTCCATGGGCTGTGCTGCTGTCCACTGTTGTGTAGCTGTTGTAACTGTCACCTGTATATTGAACATGGTGTGTGTCCACAGGTGAATAGTCACAGGTGACCTTCCTCTTCAGTCCAACGGTTCTCTCTGTGGACCAGTTAGACTTCTGCTCCACTTTGACTGACACACTGGACTCCTCTGACAGAGGAGAGGCTTTGCAGCCCAGCCCTGAGGGAATATTCAGGATGGATTCAATGGAGAAAGAGCTGCTGAACTTCACCTCACATCTACTGTTAACAGCGTTGCAGGCTTCAGCAGGAGAGTAGAGAGTTGTGTAGTGGTCAGGTGGTGGTGTGGTCTCCTTTTTCACTGAGGTCAACTCGGGGAACCACTCAAGAAGACCTCTGAAGTTACGATGCACCACCTCTTCTGTTATTCTACTATGATCAAGCTTCCAGTAGTTAATCCCTTGGCCCCTGTGCCCTTTGGTAAATACACTTGGAATCTGAAAGTAAAAAAAAAACATTGTTAGGCTCGATTAGTTTGTGCAAATGGGAAATATGAACTCCCATAACTCTGAATCACCTCAATAGGCTATATGCACACAGCCATATTGGAGAGAAGTTGGATCTCTTCTCGCTTCCTTCAAAGGTGTTACCAACTAATGAAGGCTCTGTTCCATTTCATGTTGGACAGTGGTTCTCAAACCTTCTATTTCAAAAGACCCCCCATAACTCTCTCATAAAAAGGAGTTACACACCTTTCAAGGGGCCATTTGGAACCCCCAAGGAACAATGAGGGTCCATGGACCACACTTTGAGACCCACTGGCATATAGCAGAGTGTTTCCAGTGAACCAACATGCACAACATCGGCACCCTGGTTCTGTTTGACCAGAATGGAACAGAGCCTTCATTAGTATTATTGGTAACATTGTGAAGGAAGTGAGAAGAGAACCAACTTCTCTCCCAAATGGCTGCTGTGCATAAAGCCTATTCTTTGATTTGAGTGAAATATTCGTATTTATATTTACCTTGACAAAGCATCTGTTGTTTGACAAAGTGGCTCTGATGATGTTCCTAAAGGATGCTGACCTCCCAGGTACAAATTGTTCCAGTCTGTCCATCAACTGGAAGAGAAAACACAAATGAGATCAGATAACTTTACATTTGGTATGACATGTATTATACGAATAAATACTTAGCAGGCCGATTATCTGTTTCTTACCTGACAAAGGGGGAGCATCTTGTCTGGAGAGTCTTGCAGGATGAAAGCGATCACTACCATGTAGGGTTTACAGTTTAGCATTTCTCTGAGAGACAGCTGTGGTCCAAAGTTTCCAGACATCTTGTATCTTTTCTGTAGAATGAAGTCCCAGACACAGAGCAGAGGTTTGAGAAGTTCTCTCAGTCAGTAGCTTGTGCTGAATGAGCAGATGTCCAGGTCTCTGGATATAAACCCTGTTGGAACAATAGGACATTAGAAGGTGTGAATTCCTGGGTTAATGAGGGATGTTTTCAGATGAGCTATGATGGCCAGGGTGGAGTCAATGATCACAATAACAATTTCCAATGTTTGTGTTTGTTCAATGAGGGGAAGTTTTGCTTACATTCCAGTGATTATCACCTCATGCACTTAATTGTTTGTACCTGAAACATACTCCTTCTACTCTATATACAGTATGTCATTGTAATTATTACCATGTTCGTAAATAATTTATACTGTGTGGACAACATGGTTGTAATATAACATTAGATTTAAATCTAGACATAACAAAATGTAGGTAATGTATTTAATTATACATTATTACATTGAAATGAACATCATGATCAGTGACAGAAACAACAATATGCAAAGAAAAGCTTATAAGGTTATATTCTGACATTTTTTTATAGAGCAACATGTCTGTTTAAAAACATAGTAATAAATACTATCTATTCAGTTATATCTTCATAATAGATGTTCAATTTCTACAGTTTACAATTAACTATTGTTCTTTCCTATACATTTTAGTTCCAAACTAATTTATATGTACTGTATATAACTATTATATCAAACAGTGGGTTGATCACATTGGCGAAAATTACTGAATCTAGAAGGTGGGAGTGGGCAAGGAATGAGTTGATTTGTGTTCTTAAATAATACTATTACTATTACTTCAGTTTAGTATTTGTTACTAGTGAATATCCCATACACTGCAGTGAAATGTTTTACAGTGAAAACCAACAGTATTCATTTATTCATTCCAGTGCATACCTGAGACATTCCAGTGATTATCACCTCATGTAGCCTATAATGCTTCCACTGTTTCACACACTGATCTCGTTAACATATATGAATGTTGTGAAGTACAGCCTTATCCACTCACACCTGCATTGTGAATAAAGATATATTCTTACTTAACCTGTTCAACAAGAGTAGTAATGGCTACTCACTCACTGCTCCTATAGTTGGGTAAAGATAAGATGGGTAAATGCAGAGGATACATTTCATGTTATGTGCAAACATTTATTTCATACATATATGTATGAAATAAATTAATATACAGAATGTTTAAGCGTTCTTTTTCATTAGACATTACTATTTTGCATGTTGTTGTTACTGTCACTGATCATGATGTTCATGTAATAATGTATAATTAAATACATTACATACATACATTGATACGTCTAGATTTAAATCTAATGTTATATTACAACCATGTTGTCCACACAGTATAAATTATTTATGATCATGGTAATACTTACAATGACATACTGTATATAGAGTAGACTCTTTCAGGTAGTCTGTTTCAGGTACAAACAATGAAGTGCATGAGGTGATAATCACTGGAATGTAAGCAAAACTTTCTGAGCTGACCATAGCCCATCAATGAGTCTGTTGTTTTAACAAGTTTCAGATAGACAAGGCTCAGGGGTCACTCAGCAACATACAAAAAGGCCAAGGGCCGCAAGTTAAAAATGGCGACCCTATTTTGTACGTATGGGCAATGATTTTGTAACACATTACATGCGTAGTCTAAAAATTTAGGAAACACAGAAAACAGAAATCTATAAGACCAAACCTCAATGAACAAAAAGATTGTCATGGAATGATTAATGATGAGACGATAACGTTTCTTCCTTTAGAATAAGCAAAATAGCAAAACATGTATTAAATAAAACAAGACAAAAACAGTTGCCTCATGACACGTCCAGAATTGGGACGCCAATGTGATCAATCCACTGTTTCATATGTAATACATAGTCATATATATAGTGGAACTGTGAAATGTATAGGAAAGTATAATAGTTCATTGTAAACTGTAGCCATTGAACATCTATTATACATATATAACAGAATATATATAATTTAAAAAAAATCAGACACATTGCTCTATATTACTTTCGTTTTCAAAATGTCCAGAATATAACCGTAAAGGAACATTTAATTGCCATGAGAATATACAATATGTCTAAGCTTTCTTTTTCATTAGACTATTTTGCATGTTGTTGTTACTGTCACTGATCAGATGTTCATGTAACAATGTATAATTAAATACATTACATACATACATTGTTATGTCTATATTTAAATCTATTGTTATATTACAACCATGTTGTCCACACAGTATAAATTATTTATGATCATGGTAATAATTACAATGACATACTGTATATAGAGTAGACTCTTTCAGGTAGTCTGTTTCAGGTACAAACAATGAAGTGCATGAGGTGATAATCACTGGAATGTAAGCAAAACGTTCTGAGCTGACCATAGCCCATTAATGAGTCTGTGGTTTTAACAAGTTTCAGATAGACAAGGCTAGGGCTACTCAACTTACAGTAAGATGGCTCGGGGGCCACTCAGCAACATACAAAAAGGCCAAGGGCCGCAAGTTAAAAATGGCGATCCTATGTTGTATGTTTAGACAATGATTTTGTAACACACTACATGCATAGTCATCAAACATATAAAATAGAAATCTGTAAGGCCAAACCTCAATGAACAAAAGGATTGTCATATACCAGAGAGAGTGCATCCAGATGCACTGCTAGCCTGGAAATGGTCTATTGTTATTGTGATCATTGACTCCACCCTGGCCCATCATAGCTCATATGGAAAAGGTCCCTCATTAACCCAGGAATTCACACCTTCTAATGTCCTATTGTTCCAACAGGGTTTATATCCAGAGACCTGGACATATGCTCATTCAGCACAAGCTACTGACTGAGAGAACTTCTCAACCTACTCTGTGCCTTGGACTTGAATTAATTCGATCTACAGCAAACAGAGATACTGTACAAGATGTCTGAAACCCCTGGATCTCACCTGTCTTACAGAGAAATGTTCAAGAACAGAACATACATGGTATTAATCACTTTCATCCTGCAAGACTCTCCGGACAAGAAGCTCACCTTTAGTCAGGTAAGAAACAAACAATCATACGTGATATTGTGTAATGATTTAACTGTATAATTCATTTCATATCAAATGTAAAGTTATTTTATCTAATTTGTCGATGTTTTCCTTTTTCAGTTGATGGACAGACTGGAGGAATTTGTGTCTGAGAGGCCAACATCTTTTAAGAGCATCATTAGAAACTGCTTGTCAATCAACACATGTTTTGTCAAGGTAAATATAATTTCCTCAAATAAGAACATTTCACTGATTTGTAATTTGGATTCATTCGGAATTGGGGGAATTCCGAGTTCAGGTAAAGCATTTTTTTTTATCTGAACAATTATCTAAATTCTAACAATACAATTTGTTTATTTTTCAGATTCCTATGAGCCGAGATGCCCACTGGAACCATTGGAAACTTGATCATAGTAAAATAACACCAAAGATGGTTCGTGATAACTTCAAAGGAATTCTGGAGTGGTTTCCTGAGCTGACCTCAGTGAGAAAGGAGATGTTGACCACGCCACCACCTTCACCAGACTACTACACAACTCTCCACTCTTCTGAAGATGCAGCCTGCAAAGCTGTTAACAGTAGATGTGAGGTGAAGTTCAGCAGTTCTTTCTCCATTGAATCCATCCTGAAGAAAGACAGTCTCTCTGATATGTGCTGCAAAGCCTCTCCTCTGTCAGAGGAGTCCAGTGTGTCAGTCAAAGTGGAGCAGAAGTCTAACTGGTCTACAGAGAGAACGGTTGGACTGAAGATGAAGTTCACCTGGGACTCTTCACCTCCTGCTAGACCCACCAAGAAGATGTTCATGAGTCCCGATCCATCCAGTGCAACTCAGCAAGAAATGTTCAGCGAGTGCAAAACCTACTTGGCAATGATCGCCTTTGTCCTACACAACTCTCCAGAAAAGATGCTCACCTTTAGTCAGGTAAGAAATACATGACCATACACACCATTTACATGTTTCATACATTTGATATCCATATGTGAAGTTGTCTTATTTCAGCCCTCATTTGTAATTTCACATATTATTTTCCCTTTTCCAGGTGATGGACAAACTGGAAGCGTTTGGGTCTGGAAGGACAAAATCCTTTGAGAGCAACATCAGAGTCTGTTTGTCAACCAACACATGTTTTTTCAAGGTAAATATAAATTCCTCAAATAAGAATGTTTCATTGATCAAATTCAAACGACAACATCACTCTCGCCATGGTTACAATACAATGCTAACATTGTTTCATTTTCATTCATTTTCAGATTCCAGTGAAGTCGGAGGCCCAATGGAACTTCTGGAAACTTGATTATAGTAAAATAACAGAGAAGATGGTGCGTCGTCACTTCAAAGGAATTCAGGAGTGGTTCCCTGAGTTGACCTCAGCGAGAAAGGAGATGATGACCACACCATCATCACCAGGCCACTACACAATTCCTCGCTCTTCTGAAGATGCAGCCTGCAAAGCTGTTAACAGTAGATATGAGGTGAAGTTCAGCAGATCTTTCTCCATTGAGTCCATCCTGAAGTAAGACAGTCCCTCCGCTCTGTCCTGCAAAGCCTCTCCTCTTTCAGACCAGTCCAGTGTGTCAGTCAAAGACTAAGACTAAACTAAGACAGGGGGGACAGCACAGACATTATCATTATCACAGATGATGATGCCAGGTCCATCCAAAATATATTATCATGATGAGTTATTCACCAGTAGACATATCACTGTTCCTTATTTCATCGCCAAGTATGATTTGAAAGTGATATTCATCATTTTCATCTGTAATAACTGTTAGCTGTATGCTACTTTTTTTTAATAAAAGCATTGAAATTTCCTTTGTATTGCTTTTCATTTATTTCCCTAAAAGAAATGTGTTCAAAGCAAATGTATCAATTAAATCCTAATTTAGTAGGGGCATGCTCACAATTAAAACATCTATCTATTATATAGATAGATAGATAGATACCTTTATTATCCCAAGGGGGAAATTTAGTTGTCCAGTTGTAGCACAGCAGTATACAGTTATTTACAAAGTTACAGAGAAGTAGGAAAAAATAGATAAGAGTAAAAACAAGAGCAGTACAGTACCAAAAAAGAGAAGGTGCATCAAATAGAGGGGGCGAATTAAATATAAGTATATACATAAAGTGTCTTACAAAAAGAGACCAAAGCAGTCAATGCTAGTTAGTGCAACAAGTATCTCACTGCCATTGTTAAACAAGACACATACTCAGAAACTACCAACACAACCTAATAGTGCAATGTCGAAAAACAGTACGAAAAAAAAACAACAGAAACAGCTCAGAGCAGAAGAAACTAGGCAGCGTGTCACCGCAATACGCACATGAGCACTCTCCCTGGAAGGTCCTTAGAGGTCAAAGTCAATACAGCAATAGTTCCAACTTAATAGTGCAAAGTAAAAAAAACAGTGCGAAAAAAACAAAACAATAACAGCTCAGAGAAGAAGAAACTAGGAAGCATGTCACCGCAAGACGCACATGAGCACTTTCCCTGGAAGGTCCTTAGAGGTCAAAGTCAATACAGCAATAGTTCCGTCAGTCTATGTTAGGAAGGAAGTCCTTTTCATTCGTCCGTTATGTGTCTCGTTGTACAGCTTAAGGGCAGCCGGTACAAAAGATTTTCCTAGTCTCTCGCATCTCCGTCCTGGGTAGGCAAAGCGGTCGTTTCCTCTCTTACTCCAGTAGGTGGTGATCTCAAGATGGAGGGGGTGGGAGGAGTTCTCCAAGATGGAGTCCAGCTTCCTCGCTGATCGCACCCTGGTTACTTCCTCCACCCCCTGCAGAGAGGACCCAACGACAGAGCCTGCTTTCCTCACCAGTCTGTTTAGGTTTAACGTGTCACCTGCTCTGTTGTTGCCACCCCAGCATGTTATGCCAAATAAGAGGACACTTGCCATGACAGACTGGTAGAACATCTGTAACATCCTTTTGCACACACCAAACGATCTCAGTCTTCTCAGGAGGAACAGCCTGCTTTTCCCCTTGCTGTGAATCGCCTGCGCGTTGTCCGACCAGTCCAGTGAACTATTCAGGTGTAATCCGAGGAATTTGTAGTTATCCACGAACTCAACCACCTCTCCGTTAATGGTGCTTGGCACCGGGGGGACTCTCTTGGAAGTACGGAAGTCCACCACCATCTCCTTGGTCTTGCTCGCGTTGAGCCTGAGATGGTTAGCCTCGCTCCACTGCACAAAGTCCCTAACCACACCATCGTGCTCAGCCGTGTTGTCACCCGAGATCTTGCTGACCACCACGGTATCATCTGAGAACTTCTGCAGATGACAGGTCTTGGAATTGAAGCGGAAGTCCGATGTATAGAGAGTGAACAGGAAGGGTGAGAGCACAGTTCCCTGAGGGGCCCCCGTGTTGCTCACCAGCACATCAGACCGACAGCTCTGCAGTCTCACAAACTGTGGTCTTTCTGAAAGGTAGTCTGTGATCCATGCCACAAAGCCCTTGTCCACCCCCATCAGCGCAAGCTTCTCCGCAAGCAGAGCCGGTTGGATAGTGTTGAAAGCACTGGAGAAGTCAAAAAACATAATTCTGACCGTGCTGCCAAGATCTTCCAGGTGGGTGAAAGCCTTGTGGAGCATGTAGGTGATGGCGTCATCAACTCCAATGTCAGCCTGGTAGGCAAACTGAAGGGGGTCCTGGTGATCACTGACCACCGGTCTCAGTTGGTTTAGAACCAGCCGTTCAAAGGCCTTCATGACCTGTGATGTCAGGGCGACCGGTCTGTAGTCATTGAGGACCGAGGGACGGGTCTTCTTAGGCACTGGTACAATGCAGGAGGACTTCCACAGCTGTGGTACCTTCCCCGTCCTCAGGGAGAGGTTGAAGAGATGCGTAAAGGGGACAGCGAGCTGCTCTGCGCAAACCTTAAGCACCTTAGAGTTGATGTTGTCAGGTCCCGCTGCTTTCCTGGTGTTGACTTTTCCGAGTTGGCGCCTCACTTGCTCGGTGGTGAGAAGCAGGGGAGGTGAAGGAGCAGGGGGAGGGACAGGAACAGGAGAGGGGGGTGCGGGGTGGGAGGGGGGATGCAGGGTGGGTTGGGGGGGAGAAGGTGCAGGGGAGGAAACAGGGCGGCAACCGAGGTCACCGTTTGACCCAGCAGCTGCTTGTTGAACAATATGACCAAGATAGCGGAGAAAGGTCACGATAGGGTATACACAAAGATGGAATGAGCTGCAGCTGTATTAAAAGTACATTCAAGTACATGAAAAATATCTATATTCACCCGTATAAAGCTACGCACACACCGAATATAACATTTGTGTGCTCGTTCTTGATCAGCAATATGATATTTGATAACATGACATTAATGAGACAGTGTCACAATATATTGATGGATAGAGCTGTATACAGTCAAAATACAGAAATACACATGCAGGGAAACCAAGATTTTAAGTTAACTTAACAATGAGGATGTTACAGTTTAGACTGGGGTCCCAGAGAGATAACATCTGTGGTCTAATGCGTTATCGTACTGGCGGTTGTTGAAATAAAAAGTAAAAGATCTACGGGCCCACCTGACCGCACATCACCAGGAAAGCGTGGGGTGGCTCAAAGTAGCGGACAGAGTACAGCATCTTGCAAAGGGCCTGGTGTACAAGATACACTACACCTCCAAGATACCCATGTACCTGACAAACTACTTCTTAAAGGTCAAGGATGCCCACGATCACAACACCAGACGCAGCTCCACTATTCTTGTTCAACCTAGATTTAACACTAAAAAAGGCCCTGATTCGATCCGCATACCACCAACATGTGGAACGCCCTCCCGCAAGCCTTAAACTACTGCAAATCCCTAACCCCTTCAAAATTGGTATGAAAAGTCACCTTCAGGCGGCTGCTACTCGAGACTTGTAAATAGACTAAGCCATTATGTTTCCACCCCCCCCCCCCCTCTTTTTTCTCCCCCTTTTCTGCTTTTGTAATTGATGTTATCCTATGTAAAGTAGGTCCACTATGTTCTATCCGTCTGTCTTTCAATGTTATAAGCCGTAAAGCTTACTAGGAACTCCTTTTAGTGACCTTGTACCAGTGATTTGTGCTGTTATGAAACTGTACTTTTTTCTAATGCAAACTGTTAATAAACTCTTCAAAAACTGGGTAACAGAGGTACACCTCACAGGGTAGCCTACTAAAAAGCAACTATGGTTCTTCTCATGCACTGATTAAAGAACACAAACTTAAGGCCTGTCCATACTATGACCGAAACCGCCGTTTTCGGTCAAAAGGTAAGGTTCGACTACAAAATGACGTCACTCGCGACTTCTGAAAAGCATTAGACTGAATGAGAGTTCGGAAATGTGCACGTCGGAAAGTCCAACTCGCCGAACATGTCGGTCAAAGTATGGAGAGTGTCATGGCAGTTTGTCTATTAGGTTGGAGCTGCATTCCACTGATGGGGAGGTGTGTCCTGGCAATTACCTGGCTGATCTCAATCCTGCAATCTCCTGGCTGGCTACAAATACTGGCAGAAGCGGCACGCCAGTGCTCTGTGATAGACCTTTTCTAGCCAGCGCATGCTTTGTGCTTTACATACTAGGTCAGTCACTTCGATCCTTATTAGCCTGTTGCTTGTTTTGGGATCCTTGTCTTTTCTGGACGCTAATGTTTGGTCTCTTCCTTCAGCCAGCCAGACTGCCTCCCCACGCAGCTCCAACCTTTGTTTGAGGACCAGGCCTGAGGACTGCCCCCCCCCCCCCCCCCAAGAGGACCTTGGTATTTGTTCTGCTTGTGAGCTTGAGCCTAGTTTATGTTTGGACTTTAATGATTCATTAATGGCTCACATGGGCTTATTCGTTTTGAAAGCCTTTCTCAGTTTGGGATTTTTTGGATTTTAAGTTTTTGCATTACTACGTTTCCTTTGTCTGATTCTTGTCTGCATTTGGGTTCTCTGACTGCCTTGACAGAGAGGCCTTTAGGAACATGGTCAACTAACAAAACACACGCAAATTAGCTAAGCATCATGAAAAAGCGACCCAAAAATGCAAAATATTCACTTCTCGCCTGTCTATGGGAGAAGTGATAACTACGCCTCTGGCCTCCTGAAAGGTCAATCACCAGGGCAGTTTTGAAGGGGTAACATGTCATTAGGTCGAACACCCTTTGGATCGACCACCAAACTCTTACCCAAACCTTAATCCTGACCTCAGTAAAACTATGCTTAACTCTAACCCCAACCCTAAACCTAACCTCAGTAACCATGACAAGGGTGATTATCTAACCTGCCGACGCTCGCGGGTGATTATCTAACCTGCCGACGCTGTTCGACCCAACAGGAGTTGGCAGTCCCCTTTTGAAGGATGCCAGGTTAACTTTGAATGTTCACATCTATTGGCATACCAGATGACCAGATTGTTGTTACTTGACAGTGACATATAGGCCTAATACACATGCTGCCTGATATGTAAAAAAAAAAAAAAAAAAAAACATTTGGGAAATGAAACAATGCAACACAAAAGTTACCGCAAGCATACTTTATTGACTCTGTTCATGAAAAGATAATTCACCTACTTGGATCTGTTTTATTTAATTAATTGTCGACGACAATGATCACTACAGTCTGATATATTTTAAATCTATATTTTCAAAAATACTTACAATGTGGAACAACCTTTGTACCATTGCGTTTAATTACCTAATACTGAGAAAAACCTGATAAAAATCTACTAATAATTGTTCTATGTAGACCAGAATCAGACATCGATTGACAGCAAGTGACAGTGGCTTACTGGACATGCAACGTGTTCAAAGAGAGCACAGCAAAATCCTGAGTATTACTTTAATCAAGCCTGGGGGGGCTAACTGTGTAAAGTTAGGGTAAGTTATGTTGTTTGGTTAAAACAAAATATCAAGCCTGGGGGGGCTAACTGTGTAAAGTTAGGGTAAGTTATGTTGTTTGGTTAAAACAAAATGTGAAAAAAGGGTCAAAACTCACTATTCTGATAGTAGACCTAAATCATTAGGTCTATTAATATTGGTCTCCCCTAATAAACACAAAAGAGAGAGAACCCATTTATAAATATAAGCTTCAAACTTATAATGTTCCAATTTCAATTTAGTCTTTGTATCATCACTGGACATCATTTCCACATTAAAATCCTGTATCATGTATGAGTTCTCTCTCCTGTTTGGATGAAACTGGTATCCCAACCTGAAAATGCATTTCCTGTTTACCAAAGCACAGAAGAGACAGGGATAGACTCCTGTTACAGAGCTTATATACTATAGCAATGATTACTTAGAATATACAGCAAAGCTAAATAACGCTTACTTTAACACAAACAAGGCAAAACGCTTACAGCAACATTTACACGTAAATTATTCAGGATTCTCTACCATGGTTCTAAATGTTAACATAGCATTTCATCATCATCATGAAGGAGAAACAAGATGCCTCAGATGAAGATGCAGCCACACTGGGCAGGTGATGGTGTTCTCATGGGTAGAGTTTACTGGTGGTGTTTATTTTTCTTCTCTTTTCTAAAAGAAAAGTGGAGGACAGGAGGACAGCACTTAAAATGTTGAAGGACTCAAACACAAGTAAACTAGGGATGGGATTGGCATTGTTTCCTTAAAAAAAAAAAAAAGAAAAAAGTAAAAACACTTCGACCTACTTATTTACCAGGTGGTTTAAGTTCTAATGTATACCTGCTGCTGCCTTGGCATTGCAGGTCTTCCTGCAGCTGCACCTTTCCGTGACAGTCCCCTTTCCACCTGCAGAGAGGAGGAGAGTAGAGAACAGTGAGATGAATCCTGGAGGAAATGCTGAGATCTTTTTTGCAAAGCAGAGAGTACTGGAGCTCATAACACTCGCTCATGCAGGAGCTGCTCTTCTGCCGTTAGGTTAGCGGCAGCATGAAGCTAAGCTATGGTCTGCCGGCATGCACGCACATCGTGCCAAGATGTTACTATGCATGGGGCGATATGAACATTACATGTCACGATTATTGTGCCAAAGATAATCGCGATGAATCAAAATATGCTTAAAACTTTAAATTACACTTTTGTTAACCACTTGAACCCCCAGCTTTGCTATTCTGGGGGGAACGTTCGCCAAAGATAACCGATCTATGAGCTCACAACGTGTCACGTTGCAACGCGTTGTGAGCTTGTAGATCGGCTATTTTTGCATTGCGAATTGATTTGTGTAGCTCTTTACAGATATTTTTTTTATATAGATGGTTTAAGTCTATATGGTACTGGTCATTCTTCCTAATAAGTGGACAAGTCAACTAAAAGTCAACTAAAAGTAGAACATTTGCACAAAAGTTGGAACCATGTATGCCATGGTGTTGTTCCTCACCTTTATGTCGATATGGACCAACAGAGAGGCCAGCTCTAAGCTTTCACTGTAGCCATTCTTCAGCGGCACTGAACGATAACCTGTCAATAACATGAAACAATAAACACATTAGTGTGTGTGTGTGTGTCTCCCACTGGGCGAGCCGACGGGCTCGCTCAGTCTCTTAGACTGTGACATTGTTGTGTCAAATGCATTAAAGAAGGATTTAGTTGCCCGTTGCCGTGCAGTATGTCTTTTAAATCTGCAACCTAAAGCTACACCAAAACAATATGCTACAGAAATAGAGGACCAGAGATGGTGGCATAATTTGTCTACCCGATCCTGATACCCTCCGAGACAGCCCATCATGCTATCCACAGTTGTTACAGAGTGCTATAGAATGAAGCAATAAGCCACAAGAGGCATGTGGTTACCTGGTATTTTATTACGGCTGAGAGACAGAGAGACACGAGAGACACGCGTGTGTGTGTGTGTGTGGTGTGTGTGTGTGTGTGTGTGTGTGTGTGTGTGTGTGTGTGTGTGTGTGTGTTCTACCTGTGCGGAGGCCTCTAAAAGGAAACGTGGCCTGAGCGAGGAAGGAAGGGTCAGAGAACACGTCCATTTCACTGACCACAAAACGTAGGAAGGTCAGCTCTGGCTCAAACACTTGAAAGGGCACTGCAGGAGCCTCCCACACTGGATTCAGACCGTTATCACCTGGGAAACACACACCAAAATGGAAGTAAAACGTTCTTCAAAATTAAAGCAGCCTCATTCTAAAACAAGCTGAATACGTCAATGATAACGCATGCAGTGAGCTATTCATGCATAGCACCCGATGAAGCTATGGTGAAACGCCTCATGCTAATAAAGAATTATGTAGTAAGCAGTTATATAAAATACAGCAGAGCTTTTTCAGCATCATCAGTCATCATCACCAGACTCTATTCTTTTTTTATTAACTAGGCTTTCTCCCTCCCTCATTCTCACACCCGCCCTCTCACCATCTTCACCTCTTCTCTCCCTCTCTCTGCCTCTCTGTAATTCAACTCTGGTCTTCCCTTCATAATTTTTATCCCACGCTTTTGTAACCCATTTTCACCCAGTGCCAATTGCCTATGTAATCCTGGGCTCTGCTCTGCCGCGCCTGGGGAGACAACGGACAAACCTCATGCTTCCTTCAATGCATGAGTAGTCCAAGTTGTTTCTTTTCACCTGACAGGGGGGATTTCCCTGGGATGGACGCAGCACGTGGAAGGAACACGTTATTCCAACCAGTTCCTTTCCCCTCCATCAGGCGCCCCAGCTGGCCAGGGGGACGCATTATTGAGACCAGGATTACTGCATGTTTTTGTGAGGGTATCAACCCTAGGAGGCACGGGGAGAACATGCAAACTCCACACAGAAAGGCCCTATTGCCAACCCTACCTAGGGTGTGGGGGCGCTGATGATGCGGAGGGAGGAACACGCCCCCAGCACCCACAGCGTCCCCCGGCGGGAATCGAACCCAGGACCTTCTAGCTGTGAGGCGTATTCAGCTCTGGTCTGACATCACATACATACAACCTTCCCTTTAAACACCCCATTCTTCCAAACATTCCCGCAAACGTACGAAAGACGTCAGTCTTGAAGTTCCTCGACTTGAGGTCAGCGTGTCCGTGTCCACACAATTCGATCTCTACGAAAGGGCAGGTGATGTTTTTGTTCAGCTTGGGAAGGTGCCGGGCTCCAAGAACCTGCATGGGTCGTAGATCAGCAGTGGCAGAATGTTCATCATGGGCAGGCCATGCCATAACAGAGAAAGGGTACACAGCAAACTTCAACTCTATAACTCCTTAAATCAACTCCAGATTTTGTCATACTGACAACAGCCCCAGTGCGTGAGTAATTCCGTGGGGACCACCTACCCTGATGACAATGCTCTGGACAAACTTTTCGTCCTTGGTGTTTGGTTTGGGTTTGTAATCATCTTTACGCATCAATTCCGGCTGCAGAACATATCCTGTATGTGCATTCAGACTGAAGAGGGCGCTGTTCAGCTGGGTGGGTTTATCTAGACATACCATCAATAGAGATAGATAGATATAGATAGATATACCAACACGTAAACATACACCACGAGCAAACATAGATGGACGATGCCCCCTGGCCTGGCCTGAGTGAATAAGAGCGCATGCACTGACCTGCAGTCTGGATGTTCAGCGCCACCATGTGGCAACCAGCGGCCCACATAGGGTAAGGGTCATAGTTGGAGGAGTCCACACGATCTCCTTTAGGGTAGATCCTACTCAGCCCTGTACGGTTGTACTGTAGGAAGCCTGGGCTCTGAAACGGAACCTTGTTCTCCCCGAATGAACGGACCTCTTTGTGAGTGTCTCTGGTCAATTTATCTGTGGATGAGACCTTTTATGTATATTATTTGTGATTATATTATTGGGTATTTTGTGAATCACGTGTGTGTGTGTGTGTGTGTGTGTGTGTGTGTGTGTGTGTGTGTGTGTGTGTGTGTGTGTGTGTGTGTGTGTGTGCGTGCCCAAGCTTTACCAAACTTCTCTTTGCCTTTCCCACGGGACTGACAATAGACCACCAGATCCGACATATCACTGGAACTGCACTGAAGTTGGACAGAATAAAACCAACACTTTCTTATAGCATAACTCTGACAGCATAGCTACTCAATGTTTGGCTATGGTCCTAAGCGACAATGCACTAAAGCTGGCCTCACACTACCCGATAATCAGGGCATTTAATTATCCTCCCGACAATCGGGCTGCCTCCGACTGAATCGGAGCTGAAGCTTGATATTTTTCTGGATCGCTATAGTCTGGAACAGCAGCGGGGACCTTGTACAGCTGCTGCGCGGACACAAGACCTAGTATCTAGTAGTCTCTACACACGCGCGGGCGCACGCAGACACACTTTTCATACCGTCCATCGACTCCATCCGTCCATTAGGTTGTATCATGATTGGGATGAGAATTAAAACTCAATGGTAGCGGGTTTGTTTTATATCAGAGAAATAGTCACTACCAGTCACAGACTGGGAACAGCACACGAGTGACACGACACATCTCGCTTTTTTGCTGTTGCAAGTCAAAGTACACGCCCAGCCTGATCTACAAACCCTACAACGTGGCGCGGAGGGACACAGTTTGATCTTGGAAATCTAATGTTCTGTGCGCTACACAGTCATACGACTAATCATAAATCAGGCATCATGAAAAGCAGACGGCACGCAGCACTTGACTACCGTAGTTTAGTAGTGGAAAGAGAGGTGTAAAGTCAGAGTTGAACAGATCCACATGGATGGACATGAAACGTGTCAAAGTGAACTCATATTATCATCAAAATGGGACACAAATTCCATATTGAAGCGTTTTTTTCCCCTCCACGTTAATGTGTTTGTGTGCGTGCGTGTGTGTGTTGCAAGGAGAAGAACACCCCCCGTGACATTTTGTATTCATTATATTATGTATCATTGCTTTGTTCAGGCCCGACTCAATCTGGATAGAATCCTGTAGTATGTGGAGTCCCCGAGTCCCAGACTTTTCAAAACGGCTAGTGCGAGCCTGTTTTCATCCTGTTTTTATCCTGTAGTGTTTAATGCTACCCGATTCAATCGCGCCCGATAATCGGGTAGTGTAAGGCCGCCTTAAATAACATCTAGGCTCAATTTCCTACTTACAGTATATCAACCCCACATGACTTTCCATGGGGTCTATTTGGCAGAAATACCTGTTGTCCAGTTTCCCCAGCAGAACCCAGTAGCTCTCATAGCATAGAGTGGAGCCCATAAGCCTACTCATGGGTTGCATTTGTAGTCCTACAGCGGCCATGTTAAGGACCAACACAGGTAGAACATAAGTTCTATGTGTGGTATTCATCTGGCTATTGTCTATGTTATCTTCCCGAGACAGTTAAAAGCTAATACCTGCTGAGTTTATTACTCAAAGCAGTGTTTGCTCAAAGGCATGAAAACAGTGAAGCAGCTGCATGGCTTCTCGTGAGATTGGGTGACTGACCTATTCCATTTGGTGATCTCATTTACATTAGTTATCTAGTTCCTAATATTACAGGTCTAAATGTTCTACCATTCTACAAGGTTTATCATTGGTTATATTGTGTAATATTATACTAACTAAATAATCAAGTAAGTTGGTGAAATGTGGAGATAAGCACACAGTGGTGGCAGGTTGAGTTAATTATAGCTTATCTGTGTCCTTCTATCTGTGATGCCCTGTGGCATTCAAGAGGGACCACCTGGTGATTCTGATGAGTTGCTGGCAGGATGATCAAGCCTGACATACAATTACCCAAATGTTCCTTTAATGTTTATTCTTTCTAGCATTAATCTTACTTTGTGGATTAACATGATGACATAACTGTAACAATGCTTGTGTTAGAACCATATACTATAGTTGGAAGTTTTCAAAGGCTTAGGTTAAAACCAACAATCTATTCTGGTATTCTCTGAGGAGACTCGGGCAGGGGGGCCGCAGGGGGGCTGTACCAAGGTGTCTTGAGGTCCCCTCATAGACCAACAGGAGAATGATGGGAGGTTCCTTCTAATGTATAAATGGATGTGTTTCACGAATAAAGTGAGAGGTGTGGGAACTAGTGGGGAGGGATTTTGGGTGTGCTGGTGGGAGGCTGTGGTGTGGACTGGGTGGCTCTCTGGAGCACCGAGATGAAATGCTGTACTCTTCTACTCTGCCAATAAACCTTTGGACATCATTGATGCTGCCTGGACCTCAACTTCTTTTCCACAGTCAGGAAGATCCACAGAACTCCTCATACTTCATAGCTCGTTGCTATCTAGTGTTATGATATCAGCTCATAACAGACAACCAGTGCTCTGCTGAAGGTATGATCATAAGAGACGACATATGCCAATCAGACACATTGAAACACCTGTGTTGGTCCTCGACATGTCCGCTTAGGACTACAAACGCGCGCAACACAGCGGGGAGGCTAGGCTAAGCAGGCGCTACCATGAATTGATACGTGCTGTGATTGGCCAGTACAGTGACTTTGATTGGCAGTTGTGTCAAATCCTCACCCCAAAACATGATTTTACGAGACTGTGGCAGCTTAGATTTTGCTGTGACAAATATCACCCTACCAGCCCGGCTTCCCTTGCCTAGAGGCAACCACACTAATCATATATTAAAATTGCCTAATGGTTTGACATCACAAAAGTAACTTCCGCACCAAACCTGGCACAAACACTGATCAGGGGTATGCCGTGAGAATAGTCACACCAGAGGAAAATCTAGTAAAAGAAAAGCACCTCAACACCATGACTGAGTTCTGCATCTCTGCCATCCTGGGGTGTGTTCCTCTCTTTGTCCTGTTAAATATAATACAAAAAAAATTGATATCATAACATAAATATACAACACTGTTCCGCTATACTGTCATCGATACATTGGAATCAATTACAGTAAATTACAAATTATGTCACAGTTCAAGTTCTGAACTGTCCACAGCCCTCCTGGCTCTGAGACACAGATGGCTTAGAAAATGCAGTTTTTCCTTCCTACTTCTGTCTGGTTTGTTGGATTGCCTTGAAACTTCACCCACACTCTCTCTGAGGGGTGTGGAGTTACAACTGTATTACAGGGAACTATTTTGTGCATCTTATTTCCAGGTCTTAGGCGGTAACTCCACCGTCTTATGTGCAATTGCTCGCAAAGACCCGACAGGATATTTAGCGCTTGCCTGGGGGAGTGTTTAGAGTATATGTCAATTAAGGGTGCTATGTGCTATTTTGCCCCTTGACTTAACAAGACTCACCACATTGCACCTTGACTGCAAAAAAAAGAAAAGGCACGATTGGCAGCCAAAGCCCTACTCACCCTGTATCAATCTGTTATGAAAAACTCATGTTCCTCTCACTATTTAGGTGGTATTTCAATGACGTATTCCTTCATTAAAGGTGATACACCATGCATTTAAAAAGTATTTATGTCATATTGTTTATGTCCCAAAAACGTTTTTCAAAAGGTTTGAGGCTAAATTACCACTCCTGAATAGAGAGCCTCTCTCATTTTTGAATGGCTCTCAGAGCATTTCAGCTGCAGTACCACCTTTGGCCTGAACTGCGCCACCCCACCCCCCCCCCTTGGAGTGTGTTCTTTTCCTCCCCTTCTCCAAGAGCACTAATGCTGTGAAAAAATATCTGATCTACAAGATACAACTCATCACGCAGCGACCTTTATTTGCTTGGAGATCTGATATTTATTTGGGCAGCAGTAGGACCGAGCAAATTAGTGAAACATATCCACTTTTTGCGCTAGATAGATAGATAGAAAGTGGGAGATGCTTTTATTGACAACTGAGAATCTGAATAATTGTTGGTTGGTTGGTTTCAAGAGATATCACAGATGTGTTTTGGAAATGAGAGTCACATAATTAGACTGAGGCTACAGTGATTGCGACCGTCAGGTCGCAGTTACTGTCAAAACTAGGGATGCGGTATCGGTACTCGCGGTATCGGTACTCGCGCCGATACAACCCTATTTTGCTGTACTCGTACTCGCCCGATACTTCTGACGGCAGCGGCCGATACCTAACAGGGGCGTCACAAGGGGGAGAAAAGTGGGACTGGGTTACTGGGGCTCAAGGTGAAAGCCAGGGCCTTAATTATTTTATACTTTTGCTATTGAAAAATAGCAGATATGCAAGCTCACAGTGCCGCACTGCAAGCTTGCAGATCTGCTATTTTTTAAATACCCCATGAAGAACATTCATGGGGGGCCAGCAGTGAATCCTTGTACCCAGGGCCCAGAATTTGGTGCGACACCCTTGGTGCACGCTGAACGGAGTGAACTTGCTACGATGCAAAGTTTGTCTGAGTGCTTTGCCTTTGATGGAGAAATCAAATCCAAAAAAGGCGACTGGATGTGAATCACTCACTCATTACCTCGGCAGCTCGGCTCGAGCCTGTTGCATCAGTGTGATCCGCTCATCTGAAGAATAATCCATTTTGAGGTGAGATTTTGAGAACATGGAGAAAGTAGTCTCAGTCATAAGTTGGCTGCGAATGCCATAAATAATGGTTTAAAGTAGGCCTAACAGTGATGAGAGATGAGCGAGATGAGAGAGGTCGCTTAACGAGAGGAGTCCTGTCAGTCCAGCTGCGCTGCGGTGCGCTTAATTGGTGACCTAGTTTTAGACTACGTCTTTCACTGGTGATGTAATCAATTATTTTGGAGCAGATTCCAATAGTATAAACATTATTAAAAGGCTTTCATATACTCTTGATATCTTTTTCAAATGAGGTTTAGCCTAATAGATTGAAATGTGCTAGATTTTGGCTATTTTCTGCTTGTTAATGTCAATAAATAAATTCATCAATTAATTTTCGGTTATCCCAATAGGTTTCAAAATTGTTGTGTACATGTCAGTGAAATTAGTCGCTAGGAACATCCCTAATTTTAAGATTTGTGAGGATGACAACACATTGTTTTGTATTATTAATGGTACTCGGTATCGGCGAGTACTCACAATGAAGTACTTGTACTCGTACTCGGTCAGCAAAAAAGTGGTATCGGGACATCCCTAGTCAAAACCTCGACGGCCATTTTGCACCTCTGTGCAAAATGTCTATTACGTGGGGAGCAAATAGGACATTAGGATTGTAGGATTAGATCCAGGTCGCTCCTCTGCTCTACTCTCTGTCATCACACTTTCATTCGGCCGACTCCCTGACTTAAGGGGTCAAGCTTCGATAGCTGAGGGTAGAGGAGGGGAGTGGAGGAGATAGAAGGGCCATTGCAGATTACCGAATTTACCGTAGCTAAAACTAATGTGGGATCAGAGACCATGATATTCTCTCGCTTTCCCTACGATCACCTCTCCTTCCCCCTCTCTCTCTCTCTCTCTCACACTGTCGCCCACTCACTCATTTATTTTCATGTTAGCTGTCTGTCAGTCTGTCTGTCAGTCTGTCAGTCAGTCTGTCTGTCACACGTCACACTTTTGCCCTGCTCATATCTCCGCAACCGTTGCCCCGATCCATGCCAAATTTTGCACACATACTCCTTGCCTGCCAAATCACAACCTCCACCCTCAATTCACACATGACCCTCTTCTAGTGCCACCATGAGGCCGATTCTTGCAAAACACATTTTTGGACACAGCTCCTACAATTTTTGCCCTAAAATCACGCAAATCGGTACACAGTATATCTACACTCATGTCAATAACATGGATCTGTCTCATATAGCGCCACCATCACGCCGATTTTTTCAAACACATTTTTGGACACTGCTCCTACACATTTTGCCCTAAAATCACACAAATCGGTACACAGTATGTCTACACTCATGTCATCGACATGGATCTGTCCCATCTAGCGCCACCTTGAGGCCGATTTTTCATAACACATTTTTGGACACTGCTCCTACAGATTTTGCCCTAAAATCACGCAAATCGGTACACAGTATGTCTACACTCATCTCATCAATATGGATCTGTCCCATATAGCGCCACCAACAGGCCAATTTCTTCAAACATATTTTTGGACACTACTCCTACACATTTTGCAATAAAATCACGCTGCGACCTGACGGTCACTTATCTCCTGATTAGGGTCTTACTGGTTATGATGGCCACACGTGCACTTGGACATCTCTCCTTTCATAGAATGGTGGGGAAGGGGGGCTTAAACTAATGACGCAAAAGACCTGAAGCAAATGCCACAAATGTGATGCTGGATGTTAGATACTAGCCTGAGAGTAGTAGGAATGGTACCGGGCCACCTGGAACCATTCATTAAGCTCTTCCATGGAGTCTGCTGACAAGTCAAACTGCAGACTGTCATTGTGCATATCCTGCACAGTCATCACATGGGCCTTCCCGTTTATCACTGGAGAGAGAAGGAGTGGGAAGAGGAAGAGGGAGGGAGGAAAGAAGGAAGGAAGGAAGAAGGAAAAGGGAGAAATGTTACTCTGCCTGGTCAAATTTGGTACATACCGGTTAATGGCCTATTATAGGCAAGGTGAGAAAGGAAGGCTGTCACTGCCCATTAGGTCAGTTTTAGACTAGACAAGCGGGCATGTTCTAAGGACTAGAAGGGCGGATACTTTGGCTGTTATCATTTCTTTGCAGTATTTGAATCATTAAACATGCACTGTCTATTCAGCGTGTTAGTGCAAACACCAGCCAAGAGATTATTACAATATTATGCTGTATTTGCAATACTATTTGTGAGCCTGTTTGACAAACCGCATCCATCAAATTTAAAATAGAATGGCTCATTTGTCCCTAATTTGGCACATACAGTAGCTAAATGTAGATATATTGTTTGTGCTAAATTCAAATTGACTATCTCAACTTAGAATCTAATTGATGGCAGAAACGCAATGATTTTTGTATCAGTAGGAATTCATTATGTCAATAAGGGTTTAAAGTTCTACTACGTTTATTAGCTCTGCTCCTAATTAAAGACCAACATGAGATTCACGAAAGTGTGTACAGCCATGACCTAGCAAAATAGAATGAATGTTCTCGACTCCCTATCAACCTGTTTCCGCGGGAATTTGATGTAGAATTATGTGTGGGACACATCCGGAGAACAGCTGACATACAAGCTCATACATTGCGTTGCAGATGCAACCGTTGTGAGCTTGTAGATCACACTAGGCTGTGACGCCGGAACTGCAGCCCTCCTTCTGAGCAAAGCAAGATGGGACGTTGGAAACTTGTGGATTTACCCAAACTAACCTAAAAGAAACTGTTCAAGAGTTCAACTCCTCTGACACCTTCCCCCTTTCCCCTCCTTTCTCTGTAAATAAACCGTATGCCTTTCTCTTCTTGGCATCTAGCATGTTGAAATAGAAGCCAATCAAGCCATTGTTGTACTCATAAAAAAAAAAAATGTTTTGAGTTCTAGCATTTAGACTTGTCCATAAAAAGTAATTCTAAAATGCTTTATAATGTGCTCGGGCTTCAGAGGATATTACCCAGAGAAGATAATATGTTCACAGTATGAAGTAACTGATCAGAGTGTGAATACATATTCTGAGACAGAGATATACTCACAGTTGGGTTCAAGTTGGACCTTACACTTGGTGATGTCAACCACACCTTGGCAGTCTGCACTCAAGGGGTTGTGATCTTCCTGTTTCATTACACAGCACACAGCAGGATCAAATGAAGTGTTACAAAAAGAAAAACATTCTAAATGTGTTAGTTAAAGTTATGTGAGGGAGATGGATTCTTATCAATCTATCAATGAAGCTCTATTGAGTTCTAAAGTATACCTTCCGTTTAGGTATGGCATAGTTGGACGCTTCCTTCACGTAGTTCGATGGGAAAAACAGCTGCATATTTCCATGACAGTCCCCTTTCCACCTGCAGAGAGCAGAGAGGAGTGAGATGAATCATCGAGGAAAGGATTACTTCATGTCACTGTAGAATCAACTGCAAAACGCAGGTCTAAGCTAGAGTCTGTATGCATGTGTGGAAGATTAAAGAGATTTATTGGCTTTATGGTCCCTGTCTGTGCAGCTCCATACTACCGTATAAGCGCTGTTGTGCTGTGTGTGTGTGTGTGTGTGTGTGTGTGTGTGTGTGTGTGTGTGTGTGTGTGTGTGTGTGTGTGTGTGCGTGCGTGCGTGTGTGTGTGTGTGTGTGTGTGTGTGTGTGTGTGTGTGTTGATTATGAGTACATGTGTGCTGGTGTCATTGCTGCCTGGGAAATGTGACTGTGTGAGTGAGTAGAGGTATTGATCAGTGTAGTCAGTGCGAGTTGATAACACTTACCCCTCTTTCAGGTGTGGGTCAGGCCGAGGCATGGCATCTGTGAGAGTGACATAATCGGTATGTCCGTCTCGATAATGCTGGATCAGAGTGTAGATGTCAGGGAAGTGGCTCTCATGTTCCATCAGGTAGTAACCCTCTGAATCAGAGTTAATACGAGTGTGGTAGACACGCCCACTGTACCTATATGCATAAATGCATAATAGTAAGGGCATTTTATCAGACATTTCACAAATCTGGGAACTAAATCGTTACCAAGAAATGTCTTCACCAATGTGTTTCTAAAGGTGTGTAATAATATGTACTAAAAGTTTGAAATTTAACTCTCGGGGGAAACCTCATAAAAAGCTGCTTAAAAGTTTTTGTCCCATTAACTTTACGATACAAGAAAATACATCTGCTCTAAGTATCATCCATGAGGGGTCAAACTAGGGTTTTTTCATGATTCTGAATTCTTTGCAAGGATTTGTTTTGCATGAAAAACATTCCTTGGGCTAAAAACGGTTCCACAAAACTGTAAAAAGGGATGACTCATCATTAAACCAAACGCTTGCAATGGATTTAGAATCATGAAAAAAAAACACTTTCAGCAGCTTTTTATGAGTTGAATAAACACACCTTTAGAAACACATTGAAATTTCTTGGTAACGATTTAGTTCCCAGATTTTCGTTACGTTACTATAAATGGAACTAGGGATGCACAATTAACCAGTCATCATATCGGTATTGGCCTTAAAAATGTTTGGTAAACATTTATAATGGCTTACACTAAAATGGCTTGCACTCTTAACTCATTTAGTGCTCCTGAAATTAACGGATTATAAAGTCGATGCCACCCTCAGGCTGCATTCACTCCCGTTATCTTATTTTGAAGGCCAGAAGTCCACAGCGTAAACACTTCCGGTCTGACGTCATCGCGTCCTGCGCCGGAACCGATCGTTGTTTACGTGGTGTCATGGCGGATTGGCTCGGAGCTTTTCCCCATGTGCTTTATAAGCGAGCATCTGCCTCCATCTTCGCTTCTAAAGTGTAGTTTTGAGATAATGGACATTAAAGATGAGATCCCCCGTCCACCTCAATGTTATGGGATGACTATTTTGTGCTCGTGGAGCCGTGATGATGAGAAATCAGCGCCGGATTTCGGCTCCGGACCTTCCGCCATTGTATCCGGTAATATAACCGCCGTTACAGTAATATATTACTTTTCACGAGTATACTCGGGATTGGCACTCCGGGTACTCGAGTACTTTTCACGAGTATTCTCGGGATCAGCACTAAATGAGTTAATATGAATCAACTGGATATAGTACCAGAGGGAGAGACTGTAGCCTCCGACAGATGTTTCACTCTTTCGGACCAAGAAGGTTCCATCTCTTACTCCAGACTCCTGGAGCAGCCTCTCAGCCCCCCGGCTGCCCTCTGGCACGTGGCCGTGGAACCAAGGCTGACAAAGGTGGCGCTGAGAAGAGACAAAGAAAGAGAAATATATGTTACAAGTTATAGTTCTGGGAAAGAGAATCAAACAGATGTGTGGAAGAAGAAGGTTTTAGTGTTCTGGCAGATTCAATAATCCGCTGCATGTTTCTGTGTTTTCTGCCCCAGTTTTATAGCCTAGTAAACTAGTTGGTGGTTGACGTTAGCCTGGTTTACGAAGCTAAAACAAAACATCTATCTGATAGATTCTATCATATCCTCATCTATCATCATTTATTACCCGGCTTGTTTGAATGCTTGATTCTGATTGGTCAATCGCTGAAATCAGAGGTCTGATATTCCCCGATAACAGACCGCTGCCTAATCAAAGGCTCAAAGCACCTGCTGCAGTCAAGCTGCACTGCATGAACCTTGTGCTGTAGCCAACATTTCAGCCATGTAAACAGACACACAGCGACATTTACAACTAAACGTTGCTCTCAAGAATGTTTTTAAAAACATTTTAAGCGAGAAATAGACAACGTAGTATCAGAAAATGGATTCTATCTAATCATCACTTCCTTGTTTTCCCACCCGCTTCGAACGTTATCAGAACATAGAATGTCCATTATCAGCCTTTATTAACTCTTTTAGTGCCAGCCATTTTTCTAATTGGGTGGGTAGCAAGTGCCAGGCATTTTCTTACCATTTTCTTACCATTTTGGCCCAACTTTGCAGAGCCACAGAGAATCCAAAAATAGTCATATATGAGCAAACTTATTTTTTCTTTTGAAGATTCAGGTTTGTACTTTCAGCCGCAAAAGACAGTGAT
>NC_137819.1:7241622-7271622 GCF_963921795.1 Nannobrachium achirus | reverse complement strand
TATATAGATTGTGCATTACATTCACCCATTCACGCACACATTCATACACCGGTGGCAGAGGAAACCATGCAAGGCAGTGAAGGCCCAACCTACTCAAGGCAAACTTCAAATAAAGTCTTCAATCAATCAATCAAAACCAGGAGCAACTAGGGGTTCAGAGTCTTGCCCAAGGACTCTTCGACATTAACTCAGGGGGAACCCGGATTCGAACTGGGAACCCTTCGGGAACCCTTCGTGTTCTAATAACGGTTTCTCCACCCCTGAGCTATGCAGCCCCTGCTACTTAGTTCTGACAAAGCCAAAATAGCAGATCTACAAGCTCACGTTGTGTTAGTGATAGGCAATCTCGTTCATTTCAGTGAACGGATCATTTCACGTTCCCCTGTGTTCTATTTGTCTGTCATTCAATGTTATATGAGATACTTCAATGGTTTCCAGTGGAAATAAGCTTAGGCTTTTCATGGATCACCAGTGAACTGTACCGTCATGAAACTGTACCTTTTCCTATGCAAACTTCTAATAAAGTCTTCAATCAATCAATCAATCAAACCCCCCTGCCAGCCAGGGGGGGAGGGGCGGGAGGGGACGGGTGAACCACGTAGGCTAGGGGTTTGAACATTTCATTTCATTTCATTTATTTTTGTTTCGCACATGTAGTGTACATTACAGTTATATTATATTTATACTCAGAATTTCAATATTTTACAGTACACACACATGAACGAAAAGGAGCAAGCAGAAGAATAAATTCTTATAAATACCTGCCCCCTATTCAAAAAAATATATATAATGATCGGCATATACAGCCTGCATGTTCATGCCTTCATTGCCTTGAGAAGTGTAAAAACAACAAAAGCAAAAAAACAACGATGCTGCCACCTAGCAGTCAGATGAACATATTACGTCTCAGGACATAGTCATGACAAACAATCTATTTTGTCTTTGAATGAATGTCATCACATTCATAGTCTATAGTCATTGTCTAATACAGTTAGAATAAAAAGAATAGCTAGGTTGACGCGATACTTGACCCTCGTCAACCATGCGGTTTTTATACAAGTTTGTATAAAAAAAACGTGCGATTGAATTCAACAGGATCAATAGTCTCAATAGCTCTGGTCCATAGCGTTAGCGATAACAGCGTGCAGTGCTGTGCTACAATGATTATTATGCTATTCAGTCAGTTAGTAAACTTTTTGGTTACCACCGCGCTCCCTTTAGATCAACATGTAGGAGGAGAATGGATCGCACACAGTGAAGAAGCACACACTGAAGAAGGCTTACAGTCGAAACGTTTGTTTCTCATCCATGCAAATGCAAGAATAAAGAAAACATCAACTCTTGCCACTGTGCGATCCATCCTCCTTCTACATTCAGTCAGTTAGAAACCCACTTGTGTTTAGTAGTGTACCTGACTGTATCCATATGCATGCGTGAGGAACCAGCTTCAACGGCCGTAGCGTAGATGATATCCGAGCTGATCGTGAAATCCACAGACGAGCAAAATTCCGGGGGTCCGCAGCCAACTACGGGCAGGTATTCCGACACATAAAACTAACCCTAACCCCCAAGTTGGCCCAACCCTAACCTCAGTGACCGGCGAACACGAGCACGACGCCTTGGTTCTTCAACAAGCAATCTGTTCACACGCAGTGCCCAGGGGTGGGGGCTGCTGCTGCCACAGTGGCGTCAGTTCAGCAAAAGCTAAGGTATGGCAACATGACTGGTGTCTTGCATGCACGGTTGCGTGCCCTCATGCGCATGCAAGACAACAGTCATGTTGCCATACCTTAGCAACAGACACAATGAAAAGTACATTTTATTATTTCCCCTGTAGCCAAGGGATGGCAGCTGCCATAACTTGCCATACCCAATTGACACCTCTGGCTGTCAGAGCCGAAAGCCGTGCTGTGCTGCGTGCACCACAGAAATCAACCATACATTTGTATAATATACAATAAAAGGCAGAGAAATGGGCAGTTATCCTTGATAAATGATATAGGATTCTAAGTGATCACTTGCTCACTGGATGTCCTAGGCACATGGACAACATCGCAAAACAACGGATCTTTGTCAGATTAAAGATCAAAATGTGATTTTTCCAAAAAAAAAAAAAAAAAAAAAAAAAAAAAAACGAACATGTTCGGTTTTTGTATTTCTTAATACGTTTTTTTAAACCGAAAATGTTCGGTTTTGGCACTAGATGAGTTAACTGCATAGAATGCGCCCATTATGGCCATATTGCCCATACTGAGGAACTCATTATGTTGTTATCAGACATAGTCTCTGTTGATGATGTTCACGTCCCATGGAAAATGCCCATACTCTCGTTCAGGCACTATGTTTTAATCAGACATTCTGTCTGTTGATAATGTAATGTTCTATAACATCACATCGGCCGATATGTCAGTCACGTGACTGCTGTTTTTTTTTGTTTCGTTTTTTTCAACACTGCTCCCATAACCTTTATTCTCAGTGTTATATGCAATATTTTACGAAAGTTTCTGCATTATATTGTTCACTGATACAAGACTGACAGTCATATTATAATTATCTTCAAAATAGCGTTGGTACTTTCTCCCTTTTTAGTCCTTACGTCAACATAAACATTCAGATTTCAAAGATACGGCGTTTGCTCAATAGCCAAGGATGTTACAATTATGGACGGCCCCTCACATGTACGCATAATGTTCCGTGTTGTTTAATAATAATCATTTTTGATCCGATCGGTGGCTTTTAACAACGCGACCCCATCGGCCGTTGGGGTGTATTGCACCTTATAACTCCTATCACTGATCTGATTAAAATGCTTTTTACTAAACAATACAGAATGCACTCGTGCCGAGGTTGGGCCGTATATAATTGTAACATCTGTAGCCCCTGGGAAATAACTCTATATTTGAAATCTGAACGTCTTTGTAGATGTACGGAGGGAGAACGTGCAAAGATTATTTTTTTGAAGATATCACGTTGGGAATGCGATCGATCCCAGGCTGAGACTGACTACTGTATCCGGTTATTTCCACGCGTTACGACGCGTTGGCACAGACAGAGTATTTCCGTATCCTGTCCAGGGCGGAAGTAATGTGTAACGCGAAATTATCACACTCAGCAACACATGCTAACTCTCATGCTAACTGAAAGCTATTAAAGCTAACAACAACAACAGCTCCCTCCCTCAGCCAGGGACCCCTTCTTAGCTGAGAGAGAGATGAAGCAGGGACCCCTTAGCTGAGAGAGCAGGGACCCCTTAGTTGAGAGAGAGATGAAGCAGGGACCCCTTAGCTGAGAGAGAGATGAAGCAGGGACCCCTTAGTTGAGAGAGAGATGAAGCAGGGACCCCTTAGCTGAGAGAGAGATGAAGCAGGGACCCCTTAGTTGAGAGAGAGATGAAGCAGGGACCCCTTAGTTGAGAGAGAGATGAAGCAGGGACCCCTTAGCTGAGAGAGAGATGAAGCAGGGACCCCTTAGCTGAGAGAGATGAAGCAGGGACCCCTTAGCTGAGAGAGAGATGAAGCAGGGACCCCTTAGCTGAGAGAGAGATGAAGCAGGGACCCCTTAGCTGAGAGAGATGAAGCAGGGACCCCTTAGCTGAGAGAGAGATGAAGCAGGGACCCCTTAGCTGAGAGAGATGAAGCAGGGACCCCTTAGCCGGGAGAGATGAAGCAGGGACCCCTTAGCTGAGAGAGAGATGAAGCAGGGACCCCTTAGCTGAGATGGAGATGAAGCAGGGGACCCCTTAGCTGAGAGAGAGATGAAGCAGGGACCCCTTAGCTGAGAGAGAGATGAAGCAGGGACCCCTTAGCTGAGAGAGCAGGGACCCCTTAGTTGAGAGAGAGATGAAGCAGGGACCCCTTAGCTGAGAGAGAGATGAAGCAGGGACCCCTTAGTTGAGAGAGAGATGAAGC
The DNA here is from genome assembly GCF_963921795.1 of Nannobrachium achirus. NCBI lineage: Eukaryota > Metazoa > Chordata > Actinopteri > Myctophiformes > Myctophidae > Nannobrachium > Nannobrachium achirus. Next base: position 7,267,714 of record NC_137819.1, on the reverse strand, counting down.
AGGGACCCCTTAGCTGAGAGAGAGATGAAGCAGGGACCCCTTAGTTGAGAGAGAGATGAAGCAGGGACCCCTTAGTTGAGAGAGAGATGAAGCAGGGACCCCTTAGCTGAGAGAGAGATGAAGCAGGGACCCCTTAGCTGAGAGAGATGAAGCAGGGACCCCTTAGCTGAGAGAGAGATGAAGCAGGGACCCCTTAGCTGAGAGAGATGAAGCAGGGACCCCTTAGCTGAGAGAGATGAAGCAGGGACCCCTTAGCTGAGAGAGAGATGAAGCAGGGACCCCTTAGCTGAGAGAGATGAAGCAGGGACCCCTTAGCCGGGAGAGATGAAGCAGGGACCCCTTAGCTGAGAGAGAGATGAAGCAGGGACCCCTTAGCTGAGAGAGAGATGAAGCAGGGGACCCCTTAGCTGAGAGAGAGATGAAGCAGGGACCCCTTAGCTGAGAGAGAGATGAAGCAGGGACCCCTTAGCTGAGAGAGAGATGAAGCAGGGACCCCTTAGCTGAGAGAGATGAAGCAGGGACCCCTTAGCTGAGAGAGATATGAAGCAGGGACCCCTTAGCTGAGAGAGAGATGAAGCAGGGACCCCTTAGCTGAGAGAGATGAAGCAGGGACCCCTTAGCTGAGAGAGAGATGAAGCAGGGACCCCTTAGCTGAGAGAGATGAAGCAGGGACCCCTTAGCTGAGAGAGATGAAGCAGGGACCCCTTAGCTGAGAGAGAGATGAAGCAGGGACCCCTTAGCTGAGAGAGATGAAGCAGGGACCCCTTAGCCGGGAGAGATGAAGCAGGGACCCCTTCGCTGAGAGAGATGAAGCAGGGACCCCCTTAGCTGAGAGAGAGATGAAGCAGGGACCCCTTAGCTGAGAGAGAGATGAAGCAGGGACCCCTTAGCTGAGAGAGATGAAGCAGGGACCCCTTAGCTGAGAGAGATGAAGCAGGGACCCCTTAGCTGAGAGAGAGATGAAGCAGGGGACCCCTTAGCTGAGAGAGAGATGAAGCAGGGACCCCTTAGCTGAGAGAGAGATGAAGCAGGGACCCCTTAGCTGAGAGAGAGATGAAGCAGGGACCCCTTAGCTGAGAGAGATGAAGCAGGGACCCCTTAGCTGAGAGAGAGATGAAGCAGGGACCCCTTAGCTGAGAGAGAGATGAAGCAGGGACCCCTTAGCCTAGAGAGAGATGAAGCAGGGACCCCTTAGCTGAGAGAGAGATGAAGCAGGGACCCCTTAGCTGAGAAAGCACTGTTCTTTACTTCAACAGAGGTCCGGGACCCCTAGGGGGTCCCCGGAGTTACTACTGGGGGTCCTCCAAATCTTTGAGTGATATAAACCTTTTTTCTACTCCTTTTTTATATTAACTACTTGAACCCTAGTGTCCATATTCTGAGAACTGTAGCCCAAAATAGCAGATCTACAAGCTCACAACGCCTCAATCGGCTGTTTTTGGCAAAGACCTTTGGTGTAGAGGGGAAAAAGAGCAGACCAAGTACAGAGTGAAAGGTCAAGTTTATTAAGTATTGACAGTTCAAGTGGTTAAATATCTGAAAACACAAATTGACATGAAAATATACATATATACATACATGGAGATCCATCTACTGTATATAGTACATGCCTTTTATGCCCATACATCCTGTTAGATATGGGCTTGCTTAACATCGGATCTCCATATATGGACATAAAATGGTTTCTGTTAGAGTGGTTCCCATGACATCACAGCATACACTAATTTGTTATGCCCATAGGAGATCCCTATCTGAACCAGCCACACAGAGAGGGGCCATGTCTTGGCCATCTGGCCAGTGATATCTATCTATAAATGCGACAAATCTCTGTCTGTCTGTCTGTCTGTTTGTTTGTTTGTAATCCGCGTATCTCGAGAACCGTTCGTCCCACCGGCTTCAGATTCGGCACGCGCGTTCCCCGCCGCCGCGCGGAGTGCAGTGCCGGGCCTCGACCCGACCCGACTCGCGGTTTTCCGAAACCGGCGCGAAACGTTCGGAATCTCCTTATGCGGAGCTGATTGTTGACATCAGGCTGTTCCGGAGGAAGCGCTGACTCATTGTGACATCACTTCATAAAAGGCTCTGACATCACGTACGCCACATGAGTCAACAAAAAACTCTGTGAATGTGTATGTATGTATGTAATCCGAGTATCTCTAAACCATTCTTCCCACGTTCTCCATATATGGGCATAAAATGAATGCCCGTATGCGGAACTGATGTCTGACATCAGAGTTTTCCGCAACCAGTACTGTGGGCATAAGGAGACAATGGCAAACAGATGGTCAAAACGGGTCCTATGACAACAGGTATATTGGGGTTTGCATTAAAGGGTGGGGACAAAGGCTAAAGAAGGCAAACAGATGGTCCAAACGGGTCCTATGACAACAGGTATATTGGGGTTTGCATTAAAGGGTGGGGACAAAGGCTAACAGATGGTCAAAACGGGTCCTATGACAACAGGTATATTGGGGTTTGCATTAAAGGGTGGGGCAGGCATAAAATGGACGCAAATAGACAGATATCTCCATATATGGGCATATGGGCATAAAATGGACCCAGAACTATATCTGCAGTGATCTCCATATATGGACATAAAATGGACGCCGACAGACAGACAGATACAGATATCTCCATATATGGGGAACTGATGTCTGACATCAGAGTTTTCCGCAACCAGTACTGTGTGTGCAGAGATCTCCATATATGGGCATAAGGGGTATGGGCATAAAATGAATCCCCGAATGCGGAGCTGATGTCTGAGATCAGAGTTTTCCGCAACCGGTACTGTGTGTGCAGAGATCTCCATATATGGGCATAAGGGGACAATGGCAAACAGATGGTCAAAACGGGTCCTATGACAACAGGTATATTGGGGTTTGCATTAAAGGGTGGGGACAAAGGCTAACAGAAGGCAAACAGATGGTCCAAACGGGTCCTATGACAACAGGTATATTGGGGTTTGCATTAAAGGGTGGGGACAAAGGCTAACAGATGGTCAAAACGGGTCCTATGACAACAGGTATATTGGGGTTTGCATTAAAGGGTGGGGCAGGCATAAAATGGACGCAAATAGACAGATATCTCCATATATGGGCATATGGGCATAAAATGGACCCAGAACTATATCTGCAGTGATCTCCATATATGGACATAAAATGGACGCCGACAGACAGACAGATACAGATATCTCCATATATGGGCATAAATGGACACAGGCAAACAGATGGTCAAAACGGGTCCTATGACAACAGGTATAATGGGGTTTGCATTAAAGGGTGGGGCATTCATTCTCTATTTACATCGTTCCCGAGTTGGCCAGGTCGCCGACTAGACGCTGGGCCGCCCGAAGGGCGGCCCAGCTTCTAGTATATATCAATGACAACAGGGATCTTCATATATGGGCATAAAAGGGATTCTGGGTTATACCCATATATAGACTTTTACATAGGTTATGTCACCCGTGATATCACCTGTGATCAGGGGTGTCGCACCAAATTCTGGGCTCTGGGTACAAGGATTCACTGCGGGCCCCCCATGAATGTTCTAGGGGGAGGGGGTTTAACCCATTTAGACTGGGAACGCATTATTTTGCGCTTTAACAAAAATATCATAATATCTACACTATTACAGTATCTACAAGCTCACAGCGCAGCACCGAGTGCCGCGCTGCGAGCTTGTAGATCTGTTATTTTTTCGTGAAAATGGGACTTCTAAGGTTTTTTGAAAAAACTATGTTTCTATGTCAGTGGTGCTCAAATTGTTTTGATGTGAAGGACCTCCAAAATGATACGTTTTTGGCCACGGACCCCCATCTCAAAATATTAAGTTCCAGGGATCCCCCAGAAGCCAAATTTGAGTTACAAATGTTCGCTTAAAAAATACATACCGGTATATTCAAAGATTTGCAAACATATAAAATAGCAGATCTACAAGCTCGCAGCGCGGCACCGAGTGCCTAAAACTGCACCGAGTGTCTAAAACTGTGTACACACACATCTAAACTGTGTACACACACGTCTACACAGAGACGAGCTGTGGCATTTTTCATGGTCAAATTTGCGACCGAAATTCAGAATGAATTCACACACTAGTCTGAATCTTCACACACGTTCTGTTTTTCTCCACAGCTGAATACCCCCACATGCCACGAAGGTCAACACTGCGACAACAGGACCATACCCGCCCGGCTGCCTGAAGCCCACCCTCGTGTTCCAGGAATTGCTACGTCCGAGCCCTCCGACGCGACCATATCCTGAATAATACGCTTGGATTAACAGAATTTGGTGTTGATTTGTGGACAACGTGGAGTATTTATCTGCTACTACGGACAATGAAAGAAAATGGACAGAACGTGATCACCAACGTCTACCGCTCTTGAGCCTCAAAGTTCCTTAAGGGGGGGTTCCCAAATTATTTTGAGGGGTCCTCAGATGATTGGCTTCAATGGCTTGATGTGCAACACTGTTTTCTCACTCAACAGTAAAAAAAAAAAGGGGAAAAAATGTATAGAGGTATATGCACATTTCTAAAGTGACAATTTAAGGAATTTTGGGTAGCACTTTATAATGAAGTACCTCAATAAAGGCTAATTAACAGCTAATAAGGCACTTATTAACAATGAATTAACAGCTAATAAGGCACATTAAGTCCTAATAGTGCATTTATAAACCCTTTACTATGCACTTATTATGAGATCAATTAACACTAACAAATCCTTAATAAAATCTTTATTATAACAGTATAAACAACAACAAGTCATTAATTAAGCCTTTATTAACACTTTATTAGGCAATTTAAAGCCACCTATTCTAAAGTGGGAACACATCGGGTACACCCGCCACTCTGACATGTCTCCTTTCCGACATGTCAGAGTGGCGGGTGTACCCGATGTGTTCCCACTTTAGAATAGGTGGCTTTAAATTGCCTAATAAAGTGTTAATAAAGGCTTAATTAATTGTTTATACTGTTATAATAAAGATTTTATTAAGGATTTGTTAGTATTAATTGATCTCATAATAAGTGCATAGTAAAGGGTTTATAAATGCACTATTAGGACTTAATGTGCCTTATTAGCTGTTAATTCATTGTTAATAAGTGCCTTATTAGCTGTTAATTAGCCTTTATTGAGGTACTTCATTATAAAGTGCTACCGAATTTTGAATACCTCTAAAATGACAAACATTGGCCAAATTGTCAAATATTCAGAAGAGTCAGAAATTGTGAAAATAGCAGATCTATCTACATGCTCACAACACCTTGCGTTGCGAGGTGTTGTGAGCTTGTAGATTTGCTATTCTGACAATAGAACTGTTATATAAAATGTAATGCCTCAATTCTTACTGCTTGTCAGGGTGGGGGTTCCCCAGTTAAAATGATTATTTTGGGGGTCACAGCCTGAAAAAGGTTGAGAACCACTGTTCTAACCAATCAGCGTAGCAAAACATCTGACGTCATCACAGTGCAGCCAGTCGGAAGCATGGCAAACACATCTTTTCGGCCGATGAACTCCGCTAGCACATATTCCTGTTCCTTTTTAATTGTTGTAATTCAGTAGTTCTCAAACCTTTTACGTCAAGTACCACCTCAGAAAATATGTGCCTCTCCAAGTACCACCATATACCGGTTTGTTAAAATACAGGTGCGTAGACCCACCCCATATATGCACAGTTCACACAGGTGGCCAATTTATTCCTTGAATGAAGATTTTTTAGTTTTTGTTGCATTTCTAAGCCAATAATTTGATGACCGGGTCATCAAACAGATTTATCTATCTGTGAACTTCCCATGCAAACTGATGATATTTCTAATGTGATTAATCCGTTCTCAAATCCTCTATTAACGGCTAGGTGTGATGTCATGCTCATTTCAGCACAGCTGGAGAGCCTATTTCAACCAATTGCTTGGTCAGAAGAACTACCTGTAGTATAATATAAATATTTCACTCCACTTATATATTTCTTTCTTATTTTTGGGAAACTCCTCTAAGTACCACCAGAGGGGTGCCCATGTACCACCAGTGGTACATGTACCACAGTTTGAGAACCACTGTTGTAATTGATTCCAACTCTGAAATAACTTCACGTATTGCTTGTTTTATCGTTACACTTGTTGCATTGTGATGTTGCATTATGTTGCTTTATATATCTATTTTTGTCTGTCATGTGGATGAATACATGGAGAATATTTGGAAAATATGATATCATGATATATTTCCAAGCTGTATTACGATACACAATCTTATCAAGATTCTTTTTCATGTTGGTTTTTATGGTATTTATTTAGGGGAGACCTTGACATTTTAAAGTTTGAGAATGTTTTCCCTCTCTCTGCAGTTGTAGGATCGTTGTGTGATTATTGCCTTATTATCTGTCATCTGTTTCAAGAACAATAAATTCTAAGAATCTGTATCTTGTCTTTGTTGATTGTCTGAAGTGAAAAGTGATGTTTTTTACAGTAACACAGCCAGTTATAGTGTTGTAATAGTGTTATTATTACATAGTAATAGTGATACAATCTTTCTGAACAGTTAATATAAGCAGGTAACTGGAGTGCACCTCATGGTAGAGCAAGGGTCTTCAGCCGGGGGTCCGGGACCCCTAGGGGGTCCTCAGAATTACTACAGGGGTTCTTCCAAATCTCTGAGTGATAGGGGGATCTTTTATTTTATTTTATATGAACCACTTGAACCAGAGTGTCCATATTCAGAGAACTTTAGCCAAAAATAGCAGATCTACAAGCTCAGCTGTGAGCTTGTAGTTCGGCTATATTCGGCAAAGAGGTTTGGTGTAGAGGGGAAAAAGAGCAGACTAAGTACAGAGTGAAAGGTCGGGTTTGTGAAGTATCGTCATTTCAAGTTGTTGAATATCTAAAAACACAAATTGACATGAATCCAAAATACACTGATGGTTGTTAATAAAAATCTAATTACAAATCAGTCAGACTTTTCTTTCTCTCTGTGAGTTTCATAAAGTTTAATGTATATGATAAGATGTCATTATACAGTATGAACTTCATTATATATAAACTTCATAAAGCTCACATACAGTTAAATGGTAAATGGTGCATTTATATAGTGCTTTTATCCAAAGCGCTTTACAGATATTGTGCATTACATTCACCCATTCACGCACACATTCATACACCAGTGGCGGAGGAAACCATGCAAGGCACCAACCAGCTCACCGGGATCAATGTGGGGTTCAGAGTCTTGCCCAAGGACTCTTCGACATTAACTCAGGGGGAGTCCGGATTCGAACTGGGAACCCTTCGGGAACCCTGTGTGCTCTAACAACGGTTTCTCTACACCTGAGCTATGCCGCCCCAGTTCTGCAATACCCATTGTATCCTTCTGTCTGTCTGTGTCCCTTTCATGCTCACACATTATATGGAGAAAGATCTCTTATCTCTGTCTGTCTGGCTCTCTTTTATGCCCATATATGGTGTTCCATGTCCAGGCCAGTCTGTGACCACTCTGTGATGTCAGTCATTTTGGGCCTGTTTATTATCAGTGATAATAGAACCAGAGCTGTTGCTTCTTGCTTTTTTACTGTACCTAATCGCCCTGAGGGCACTTGTGCAATACCAGCTTAATCCCTGGCAAATGCCCATGATGTATCATAAACATCAACAACAGCATTAATTCATCAGTGTCACCTGCTACCCCTTACAGTATCTCTCATAGCTTTGTTACTGTGCACCAGTAACAGCCTATCTGACTTCTTTTTTGAGCAGTGCTACCGCCCCTGTGACTATATCACTACATATGTATGAGTATCCGTATGAGCACAATACTCGATGTATGGCGATAGCTGACATCACAGACAGATATGCACATGTCGTGTTTGATACCACCGCTCACTTCGCACCAGGGACTGCCCATAAGTCTGAAAGGTCATTAGTCCTACATTTGTTAGGGTTAGTGTTAGGTTAGGTTAGGGTTAGGGTTAGGGTTAGGGTTCGGGCTAGGGCTAGGGTTAGGGTTATATTTAGGGTTAGGGTTAGGGTTAGGGTTAGGGCTAGGGTTAGGGTTAGGGTTATGTTTAGGGTTAGGGTTAAGTTTAGGGTTAGGGTTAGGGCTAGGGCTAGGGTTAGGGTTATGTTTAGGGTTAGGGTTAGGTTTAGGGTTAGGGTTAGAATTCACCAGGTTAGCATTCACCGGTTTCGGAGTAATGGGATGTAGGACCAATGCCATAGACCCCTTCACACCGTTGCGATTTTATCATTTATATACCAATTAAGCTTCATTCATTTCACACAGTCATTTAACAAAGTATGACAAATCAGGATTAATGGAGTAAATATGCAAAGCTTACGCTCTATAGTACCATGTCTACCTGTCCTTGACCAAGGAATTTTCCTTTTGTGGGTGTTAGCATTGAATGCAGAATATCCAGGTTCATATTCATTACTTTCATCTGTAAAGTTACAAAACCCTATCATTAATTATCATGAACTGTGCAAAGATAGTGAGTAGGATTAGGCAGGTGATCTTTTGCAATGTGTGTAAATCATTCTGCAGAGTTTTGCCAATTAAGGAACATTGTGAAAGAGTACATTGTGGAGCCTACTGTGCCAGCATATTTCATATTTCCAGCATATGTCCTGGTGTTCCACTATATAGCATGATGTGATTCTTATTGCTTGACTAGTGGTTGTAAAGCAACTCAAGTTGTGTAATAGGAAACGGTTGCCTGAACAGAGCAAGTATTGCCCCATTGTCATTTAATGAATATTTTCATCTGTTCAGTCTCCTATAGGTTACACAAACACAATATTTTAATAAGCTGCCTTGTACTCTTTTTTTTTACACAATATCTTTATTTGTACATTTTTTGTTAATGTGTGTTTTTAGATATTCAACAACTTGAAATGTCGATACTTCACACACCTGACCTTTCACTCTGTACTTAGTCTGCTCTTTTTCCGTCCTACACCAAACCTCTTTGCCGAATATAGCCGATCTACAAGCTCACAGCTGAGCTTGTAGATCTGCTATTTTTGGCTAAAGTTCTCCGAATATGGACACTCGGGTTCAAGTGCTTCATATAAAAAAAAAAAAAAGATCCCCCTATCACTCAGATTTGGAAGACCCCCTGTAGTAATTCTGAGGACCCCCTAGGGGTCCCGGACCCCCGGCTGAAGACCCTTGCTCTACCATGAGGTGCACTCCAGTTACCTGCTTATATTAACTGTTCAGAAAGATTGTATCACACTATTACTATGTAATAATAACACTATTACAACACTATAACTGGCTGTGTTACTGTAAAAAACATCACTTTTCACTTCAGACAATCAACAAAGACAAGTTACAGATTCTTAGAATTTATTGTTCTTGAAACAGATGACAGATAATAAGGCAATAATCACACAACGTATCTTACAACTGCAGAGAGAGGGAAAACATTCTCAAACTTTAAAATGTCAAGGTCTCCCCTAAATAAATACCATAAAAACCAACATGAAAAAGAATCTTGATAAGATTGTGTATCGTAATACAGCTTGGAAATATATCATGATATCATATTTTCCAAATATTCTCCATGTATTCATCCACATGACAGACAAAAATAGATATATAAAGCAACATAATGCAACATCACAATGCAACAAGTGTAACGATAAAACAAGCAATACGTGAAGTTATTTCAGAGTTGGAATCAATTACAACAGTGGTTCTCAAACTGTGGTACATGTACCACTGGTGGTACATGGGCACCCCTCTGGTGGTACTTAGAGGAGTTTCCCAAAAATAAGAAAGAAATATATAAGTGGAGTGAAATATTTATATTATACTACAGGTAGTTCTTCTGACCAAGCAATTGGTTGAAATAGGCTCTCCAGCTGTGCTGAAATGAGCATGACATCACACCTAGCCGTTAATAGAGGATTTGAGAACGGATTAATCACATTAGAAATATCATCAGTTTGCATGGGAAGTTCACAGATAGATAAATCTGTTTGATGACCCGGTCATCAAATTATTGGCTTAGAAATGCAACAAAAACTAAAAAATCTTCATTCAAGGAATAAATTGGCCACCTGTGTGAACTGTGCATATATGGGGTGGGTCTACGCACCTGTATTTTAACAAACCGGTATATGGTGGTACTTGGAGAGGCACATATTTTCTGAGGTGGTACTTGACGTAAAAAGTTTGAGAACTACTGAATTACAACAATTAAAAAGGAACAGGAATATGTGCTAGCGGAGTTCATCGGCCGAAAAGATGTGTTTGCCATGCTTCCGACTGGCTGCACTGTGATGACGTCAGATGTTTTGCTACGCTGATTGGTTAGAACAGTGGTTCTCAACCTTTTTCAGGCTGTGACCCCCAAAATAATCATTTTAACTGGGGAACCCCCACCCTGACAAGCAGTAAGAATTGAGGCATTACATTTTATATAACAGTTCTATTGTCAGAATAGCAAATCTACAAGCTCACAACACCTCGCAACGCAAGGTGTTGTGAGCATGTAGATAGATCTGCTATTTTCACAATTTCTGACTCTTCTGAATATTTGACAATTTGGCCAATGTTTGTCATTTTAGAGGTATTCAAAATTCCTTAAATTGTCACTTTAGAAATGTGCATATACCTCTATACATTTATTCCCCTTTTTTTTTACTGTTGAGTGAGAAAACAGTGTTGCACATCAAGCCATTGAAGCCAATCATCTGAGGACCCCTCAAAATAATTTGGGAACCCCCCCTTAACCCTTAAGTTCTGTTCAGATTCACTACACCTTCGTTCTGTTCGGGTCATTTTGACCCGGGGGATATTTGGTTTAGAAAAAACAACACTAATATAAATTTTAACTTAACAAATCATCATGATACATTGACTTTGACTCAATACCAAACAATTCATATGATATATATGGTAAATGTTTGCATTTCTGCTTTGCTATATCACATTAAACACTGAAAGAGCTAGGCGTTTTTTACTGATTTAGCTAAAATTCATGTAAAAAAAACTACTTTATTTAATACTGGGCAATATTGCTCATGCTTATAGGAAAAAATTAAAATCAGAATGGGGCTTCGGAAGGGGGGTGTTAGACGTGGGGGTGACTGTGTGTCTGTGTTTTGGATTAATACTGTGTATATCTGTGCTTCCGGGTCAAAATGACCCGAACAGCACTTAAGGTTCAAAAAATATGAGGGGGGTGTAGCATGGGTGTAGTGCAAAAATATTTTTTTTACATGTTCATCTCAGAAGAATCTTTAAGGCCAGTGAGTTTCAGGTGGAAACAAAATAAACTTCTACCTTTTTTTTCCAAATGAAAATGTAAACCGGGTCAAAATGACCCGAACAGAACTTAAGGGTTAAGGAACTTTGAGGCTCAAGAGCGGTAGACGTTGGTGATCACGTTCTGTCCATTTTCTTTCATTGTCCGTAGTAGCAGATAAATACTCCACGTTGTCCACAAATCAACACCAAATTCTGTTAATCCAAGCGTATTATTCAGGATATGGTCGCGTCGGAGGGCTCGGACGTAGCAATTCCTGGAACACGAGGGTGGGCTTCAGGCAGCCGGGCGGGTATGGTCCTGTTGTCGCAGTGTTGACCTTCGTGGCATGTGGGGGTATTCAGCTGTGGAGAAAAACAGAACGTGTGTGAAGATTCAGACTAGTGTGTGAATTCATTCTGAATTTCGGTCGCAAATTTGACCATGAAAAATGCCACAGCTCGTCTCTGTGTAGACGTGTGTGTACACAGTTTAGATGTGTGTGTACACAGTTTTAGACACTCGGTGCAGTTTTAGGCACTCGGTGCCGCGCTGCGAGCTTGTAGATCTGCTATTTTATATGTTTGCAAATCTTTGAATATACCGGCATGTATTTTTTAAGCGAACATTTGTAACTCAAATTTGGCTTCTGGGGGATCCCTGGAACTTAATATTTTGAGATGGGGGTCCGTGGCCAAAAACGTATCATTTTGGAGGTCCTTCACATCAAAACAATTTGAGCACCACTGACATAGAAACATAGTTTTTTCAAAAAACCTTAGAAGTCCCATTTTCACGAAAAAATAACAGATCTACAAGCTCGCAGCGCGGCACTCGGTGCTGCGCTGTGAGCTTGTAGATACTGTAATAGTGTAGATATTATGATATTTTTGTTAAAGCGCAAAATAATGCGTTCCCAGTCTAAATGGGTTAAACCCCCTCCCCCTAGAACAGGGGTCTTCAACGTTTTCAGGCCGGGGACCCCCAAACTGATGGGGAGATGGAGCAGGGACCCCCTACCTCGTAGGGTGGGGGGGTCGGAGCTACGACATATTTTTTTATTTTAAACATGTACAAGTTACAGCGAGCTGGGTGGGCCGTACCACTACCATTTATAAACATACAACTTATTAACTGAGAACCAATGTCAATAATATCAACAATCTGTCAATTGCATAGTAATCATGTATTCAAGCTATTCAAACTGGATAGAATCATGATTTATTTTTTAACATAAATGTGAAAAATAAAAAAAAAATAAAAAAAAAAACATTTTTTGAAATCTTTTTTTTTTTTTTTTTTTTTAAAGCAATAATTTCGCGGACCCCCTGCAGTACCTCCGCGGACCCCCTAGGGGTCGCGGACCCCCTGTTGAAGACCCCTGCCCTAGAACATTCATGGGGGGCCCGCAGTGAATCCTTGTACCCAGAGCCCAGAATTTGGTGCGACACCCCTGATCACAGGTGATATCACGGGTGACATAACCTATGTAAAAGTCTATATATGGGTATAACCCAGAATCCCTTTTATGCCCATATATGAAGATCCCTGTTGTCATTGATATATATATCACTGGCCAGATGGCCAAGACATGGCCCCTCTCTGTGTGGCTGGTTCAGATAGGGATCTCCTATGGGCATAACAAATTAGTGTATGCTGTGATGTCATGGGAACCACTCTAACAGAAACCATTTTATGTCCATATATGGAGATCCGATGTTAAGCAAGCCCATATCTAACAGGATGTATGGGCATAAAAGGCATGTACTATATACAGTAGATGGATCTCCATGTATGTATATATGTATATTTTCATGTCAATTTGTGTTTTCAGATATTTAACCACTTGAACTGTCAATACTTAATAAACTTGACCTTTCACTCTGTACTTGGTCTGCTCTTTTTCCCCTCTACACCAAAGGTCTTTGCCAAAAACAGCCGATTGAGGCGTTGTGAGCTTGTAGATCTGCTATTTTGGGCTACAGTTCTCAGAATATGGACACTAGGGTTCAAGTAGTTAATATAAAAAAGGAGTAGAAAAAAGGTTTATATCACTCAAAGATTTGGAGGACCCCCAGTAGTAACTCCGGGGACCCCCTAGGGGTCCCGGACCTCTGTTGAAGTAAAGAACAGTGCTTTCTCAGCTAAGGGGTCCCTGCTTCATCTCTCTCTCAGCTAAGGGGCCCCTGCTTCATCTCTCTCTCAGCTAAGGGGTCCCTGCTTCATCTCTCTCTCAGCTAAGGGGTCCCTGCTTCATCTCTCTCTCAGCTAAGGGGTCCCTGCTTCATCTCTCTCAGCTAAGGGGTCCCTGCTTCATCTCTCTCTCAGATAAGGGGTCCCTGCTTCATCTCTCTCTCAGCTAAGGGGTCCCTGCTTCATCTCTCTCTCAGCTAAGGGGTCCCCTGCTTCATCTCTCTCTCAGCTAAGGGGTCCCTGCTTCATCTCTCTCAGCTAAGGGGTCCCTGCTTCATCTCTCTCAGCTAAGGGGTCCCTGCTTCATCTCTCTCTCAGCTAAGGGGTCCCTGCTTCATCTCTCTCTCAGCTAAGGGGGTCCCTGCTTCATCTCTCTCAGCGAAGGGGTCCCTGCTTCATCTCTCCCGGCTAAGGGGTCCCTGCTTCATCTCTCTCAGCTAAGGGGTCCCTGCTTCATCTCTCTCTCAGCGAAGGGGTCCCTGCTTCATCTCTCTCAGCTAAGGGGTCCCTGCTTCATCTCTCTCAGCTAAGGGGTCCCTGCTTCATCTCTCTCTCAGCTAAGGGGTCCCTGCTTCATCTCTCTCAGCTAAGGGGTCCCTGCTTCATCTCTCTCTCAGCTAAGGGGTCCCTGCTTCATCTCTCTCTCAGCTAAGGGGTCCCTGCTTCATCTCTCTCAGCTAAGGGGTCCCTGCTTCATCTCTCTCTCAGCTAAGGGGTCCCTGCTTCATCTCTCTCTCAGCTAAGGGGTCCCTGCTTCATCTCTCTCAGCTAAGGGGTCCCTGCTTCATCTCTCTCAGCTAAGGGGTCCCTGCTTCATCTCTCTCAGCTAAGGGGTCCCTGCTTCATCTCTCTCTCAGCTAAGGGGTCCCTGCTTCATCTCTCTCAGCTAAGGGGTCCCTGCTTCATCTCTCTCTCAGCTAAGGGGTCCCTGCTTCATCTCTCTCTCAACTAAGGGGTCCCTGCTTCATCTCTCTCTCAACTAAGGGGTCCCTGCTTCATCTCTCTCTCAGCTAAGGGGTCCCTGCTTCATCTCTCTCTCAACTAAGGGGTCCCTGCTTCATCTCTCTCTCAGCTAAGGGGTCCCTGCTTCATCTCTCTCTCAACTAAGGTGTCCCTGCTCTCTCAGCTAAGGGGTCCCTGCTTCATCTCTCTCTCAGCTAAGGGGTCCCTGCTTCATCTCTCTCTCAGCTAAGGGGTCCCCTGCTTCATCTCTCTCTCAGCTAAGGGGTCCCTGCTTCATCTCTCTCTCAGCTAAGGGGTCCCTGCTTCATCTCTCCCGGCTAAGGGGTCCCTGCTTCATCTCTCTCAGCTAAGGGGTCCCTGCTTCATCTCTCTCTCAGCTAAGGGGTCCCTGCTTCATCTCTCTCAGCTAAGGGGTCCCTGCTTCATCTCTCCCGGCTAAGGGGTCCCTGCTTCATCTCTCTCAGCTAAGGGGTCCCTGCTTCATCTCTCTCTCAGCTAAGGGGTCCCTGCTTCATCTCTCTCAGCTAAGGGGTCCCTGCTTCATCTCTCTCTCAGCTAAGGGGTCCCTGCTTCATCTCTCTCTCAGCTAAGGGGTCCCTGCTTCATCCCTCTCAGCTAAGGGGTCCCTGCTTCATCTCTCTCTCAGCTAAGGGGTCCCTGCTTCATCTCTCTCTCAACTAAGGGGTCCCTGCTTCATCTCTCTCTCAACTAAGGGGTCCCTGCTTCATCTCTCTCTCAGCTAAGGGGTCCCTGCTTCATCTCTCTCTCAACTAAGGGGTCCCAGGTCCCTGCTTCATCTCTCTCTCAGCTAAGGGGTCCCTGCTTCATCTCTCTCTCAACTAAGGGGTCCCTGCTCTCTCAGCTAAGGGGTCCCTGCTTCATCTCTCTCTCAGCTAAGAAGGGGTCCCTGGCTGAGGGAGGGAGCTGTTGTTGTTGTTAGCTTTAATAGCTTTCAGTTAGCATGAGAGTTAGCATGTGTTGCAAGGTAAAGAAAAAACATTACAGACCTACTGTAGAACAGCCTAACATTTTAACAATACACCCCCATTGAGTCATTCTAGATGATGCCTATTGTCTCTTACCTGAATGGAGTCGCTATATGAAGATATCCACGAAAGCGAGCTTCTTTTCTCTTGTGAAACGAGTTAAACAACAATCCACGAGCCTTTGTTTTAGCCTCCTGGTTGGTCCCGGGTGGTTCAGTCTGAGTGTGATAATTTCGCGTTACACATTACTTCCGCCCTGGACAGGATACGGAAATACTCTGTCTGTGCCAACGCGTCGTAACGCGTGGAAATAACCGGATACAGTAGTCAGTCTCAGCCTGGGATCGATCGCATTCCCAACGTGATATCTTCAAAAAAATAATCTTTGCACGTTCTCCCTCCGTACATCTACAAAGACGTTCAGATTTCAAATATAGAGTTATTTCCCCGGGGCTACAGATGTTACAATTATATACGGCCCAACCTCGGCACGAGTGCATTCTGTATTGTTTAGTAAAAAGCATTTTAATCAGATCAGTGATAGGAGTTATAAGGTGCAATACACCCCAACGGCCGATGGGGTCGCGTTGTTAAAAGCCACCGATCGGATCAAAAAAAATTATTATTAAACAACACGGAACATTATGCGTACATGTGAGGGGCCGTCCATAATTGTAACATCCTTGGCTATTGAGCAAACGCCGTATCTTTGAAATCTGAATGTTTATGTTGACGTAAGGACTAAAAAGGGAGAAAGTACCAACGCTATTTTGAAGATAATTATAATAAGACTGTCAGTCTTGTATCAGTGAACAATATAATGCAGAAACTTTCGTAAAATATTGCATATAACACTGAGAATAAAGGTTATGGGAGCAGTGTTGAAAAAAACGAAACAAAAAAAAACAGCAGTCACGTGACTGACATATCGGCCGATGTGATGTTATAGAACATTACATTATCAACAGACAGAATGTCTGATTAAAACATAGTGCCTGAACGAGAGTATGGGCATTTTCCATGGGACGTGAACATCATCAACAGAGACTATGTCTGATAACAACATAATGAGTTCCTCAGTATGGGCAATATGGCCATAATGGGCGCATTCTATGCAGTTAATAAAGGCTGATAATGGACATTCTATGTTCTGATAACGTTCGAAGCGGGTGGTTTTCCAAGGCGACCGTGTCACGCTAGAAGGACACCCAGCGCAACTCTTGTGGAACACTTCCAGCCGTCTGTAAACAAGGAAATACTATTAATTTTATTTAGTAGCCGGGTAATACGTGGGATAATGAATGACTCCTTGGTGAATGACGATAGATAACATCCCTTTGGCCTGATAACTCCCGAGGCACCAGTCTCGTCATTCACTGCGGAGCCATTCATTATCCCTTACATAGGGAAAGCATAGAGGAGGAGAATACACAATGTATAATTAAAGGGCCAGTTCACCTCTGGAACAACCAGATCTTATTTTATTGTTGTTTGGGAATCATCATTCATGCTGAAATACTGAAATATCTCAAAACACAGATTGAACACAAAAAATAACTCAGGATTGTGTTGATCTTGTCCCAAACAACAATACAATAAGATCTGGTTGTCCCAGAGGTGAACTGGCCCTTTAAGTGGATGCTAAAGTACAACTAGAAAGAATGCAATTCTGGGAAATTGCGAGTGTGGTTGCCTATTTATTGTCTGTATAGCCAAATTGTCATGTGAAGCTTGACCAATCCTCAAGCTAGCACCACGCCCCCATGTGACATCACAGAGAATGCTGCTTCCTAATTGGCTAAAAGTTGATCCACGAAAAAAAGGTCAGCCTACAGCAACCACACTAATAAAGCTGCGCTAGAACTATAATGTGTTGCCCTCTGATAACCACACTAATTAACTCATTAATAGCTCTGCTCACTTCACACTGGGTGTGATTTTTTAAATATATCTTCTGCCCAAACAGGCTGTCTGTATTAGCTCAGCAGTACAAATGTTGGTGCTTGCGTCTGGGACCTGTTTTCAAATTTCAGGTAGGAGGACATTAAAGTTCCAGATTGCGGCTTTAATGTATAGCCTCTGTAGGATACTAGGATCAGATCCTTGGCTACGTTGACCGTAATCATTTTTGGCAGGACTAGAACAATAGACTGGTTACCCATGTGTTCTCAACGGTTTTCCCATTTGATAGCATCGGACATATGCCCGTTTATGGCCATCTAATCGCATCTGGCATCTACGGGCATAGACAGCCCCTCTCATGGCCCTTATATACTGTATGCCTCAATATTATGACATCACCCTTTACGTTTATATCAGGTCACAATTATTGATGGTGACGGCACCAAGACTGCTGGTCCCTCATTTGCTTTTTGTGTTATTTCAACAGTTTTCCCTTTGGATGACGTCACTGTGTATTTTCTCAAGGGTTTTCCCATTGGATGACATTGGATCACCATACTTTTTTCCCCCAAGGGTTTTCCCATTGGATGACGTCAGCGCAGACATGCGGACATAGGTTTCCTTAATAGATAATAATAAGAAAGCTGGGCTAAAACTATAGTGTGTTGCCTACAGCAACCACACTAAGAAAGCTACACTAGAACTATAATGTGTCACCCCTACTGGGCAACCACACTAATAAGTCACTGTTGTGTACATACCGTTGATGTCTCATTGGGGTCCACATATGTTTGGTCATAGATAGAAGAACAGTCCTTCATCTATAGAGACAGATTAATGTTGATTAATTCCCACTGCAGCAGCTGGGAGTGAATGCATTGTATTGCTAAATGCAATATAGCAGCCACACAGAGACCAACAACACAAACATCGCAGACTCTCTCATTCTCTACGTCAGGGTTTCCCAAAGTGGGTGCCGTGATGCAAGTCCAGGGGTGCCTCCGAATACTTTGATAATATTTGGAATCTATCAATATCACTTAAGTTCAGATCTGGGCATTGTGCGGCCCAGGGGCCGTATGCGGCCCTTTGGTTCACTCTGACCGGCCCTTGTAGGGTTAATGGCAAATTACAAAATAAACACATTTACACATTACCTCATGCATGGACTAAAACTGCATACTTTTATTTTTAAGTTTTTTATTCACGTACATATGGACACAATGCGTACATCAGCACGTGTGCGTGATCATTGGATCAGGATGTTGTCTCAATAACAAGCAGGTGGTCAGACTGGTCACACGTGCTGGTCACCTTAAGCCGGCCATACATTACACGATAATCGGGCCCGACTGAATCGGGTAGAATTAAACACTACAGGATCATTTTTTCAGATTATCTGACCAGATAATCTAAACGGCCTCATACTAGCCGTTTTGAACAGTCGTGCGCTCCGCACGCTACAGGATTCTATCCTGATTGAGTCTGGCTCGAACACAGCAATAATAAATAATATAATTGATACAAAATGCCACGGGGGCTGTTCTGAGCGCTGTGCTTTGCGACACGCACGCACACGCACATACAAACACATTTTATCCACTCACTCAACACAAAACACCGCCTCACGCAACGAAAAAAAAAAGCTTCAATATGGAAGTTGTGTCCTGTTTTGATGATAATATGAGTTAACTTTGACACGTTTCATGTCCATCCAACTCTGACATGCCCTCTCTGTCCTGTGCTATTAGTCAAATGCGCTGCTCCTTCTCACGGTGCCTGATTTATGATTAGTCGTATGACGGTGTAGCGCACACAGAACATATAGATCTCCTAGACCAAACTGTGTCCCTTCCGTGCCTACGTTGTAGGCTTGTAGATCAGGGGAGAGCCCCCGTAGATCAGGATAGGCGTGTACTTCTTTGATGTGATGCGCTGGACTGCTTGGTCGTAGCCTGACAGGCTGCGACCAAGCAGTGGCTGGTAGCGTTATTTCTTCTGTTTGTTTGTTTTTTGGATCGTGTTACCGTTGAGTTTTAATTTAAATCCCAATCATTCATGATACAACCTGATGGACGGACGGACGCTATGAAAAGTGTGTCTGTGTGCGGGCGCGCGTGTGTGTGTGTGTGTGAGTGAGTGAGAGGCAGAGGGAGAGGTGGAGAGAAAAAAAAGAGATGGATCTGTCACTCAGTCAGATGTATGCTCAGAGACTTGCGTCTATCAGCGGCTGCTGTACCTATTTTCTCTCAGTCCCATACTGCTGTTCCAGTCTTCCAGACCAGTACTGATCCAGGAAAATATCAAACATTTTTGAAAAGAGTCGGGCAAGCCCCGATCGTCCTCCGAGCCACTCGGCTGGGCTCCGAGTGGATCTGTGAGACCTCACGCTAGACGACATTCATGCCCGATTGTCGGGCCCGTTTCAGTCGGAGGCAGCCCGATTGTCGGGAGGGTAATTAAATAGCCCGATTATCGGTTAGTGTAGGGCCGCCTTTAATGGCTAAAGTGGCCTAAAAAAAAAAGTCGATGCCAAATGCCGGGTTTTCAACAAATATTGGGCTGCAAAGTATTTTTTTACTGAAGTCTGAGGTAAAGCCGTGTGTTTAGTTTGCGGGTTGCACATCTTGCGGGGAGCACTGCCTTTTGGCCTGTCCCTCCACAACATTTTCATTCATGTGGCCCCATGTAAAAAAGAATTGCCCACCCTGACTTAGACCATCGATACTTAGTAAAACAAACCTTTGCACTGTACTTGATGAGTTCTTTTTCCATCTACCTCAACTCTCTTCATCAAAAATAGCAGCTCTACAAGCTCGGAACGGGAGCTTGTAGATTGTCAATTTTTGGTGAACCTTCCTCCCTGAATATGGATGCTGGGGTTCAAGTGGTTAAAAAAATCAAGTATAAAAAAATATTTCAATCCGTTCCACTGGAAACTTATATTTTTCCGTGACATATCTCAGGTGGAAAGATGTGCATATTTACGTAGCGTATTATGATATTAGATTCTAAAAATTAACAGTGTAATTCAGGGGTGCCCTGAGGCAAAAAAGTTTAAAAGACCCTGCTCTACATCACTCTCTTTTTCTTTTGTGCATATTCATATTGAGTTTTTATTGGTGATAGAATACACACAATGTGTAAGCCTGAATGTCCCTCTGGATAAAGGTGGGTGGGTGGGTAGGTAGGTAGGTAGGTAGGTACTGTAGGTAGGTAGGTAGGTAGGTAGGTAGGTAGGTACGTACAGTGTGTAGGTAGGTAGGTAGGTAGGTAGGTAGGTAGGTAGGTAGGTACTGTGTCTAGCATGCATCATCCCTCCTCCTGCATAGTGCACTCACCGTCCTGAAGCGCTCCACCAGCTCAGGGGTGACTGAGTAACGTAGTTTGGTTTTGCGGTACAGTGGCCTTCTCCTGAAATAGTAGACCAGCTCCACCAGACTGTCAAATGCCATGGTGGAGCCCAGGCGGTAAATGGTGTCCTCTTTCTGGATGTGACAGTGTTTCACCATAGCTTCTCCTCTGAGGAAGTAAGTGAGGAAAAATATAACAAATGCAGGAACTTGTTGTCCAATTCTAATTGTATTTAGACACAACCCTTCCAATATTAAAAAAAGAGACACAATAAGCCCATTACCATCTTACAATAAATGCGAGAAGTCTCTGCGTGCGTGCGTGTGTGTATGTATGTATGTAATTCGCATATCTCGAGAAACGTTCGTCCCACCGGCTTCAGATTCGGCACCCACTTCGGTGGTTGTTTTCCTCCGCGGCGCGGAGTGCAGTGTCCGGCCGCGACCCGACCCAATGTGTGGTTTTCCGGAACAGGCTCGAAACGTTCGGAATATCCGTATGCGGATTGTTGACATCAGGCTGTTCCAGAGGAACCGGCGCAAGCGCTGACTCATTGTGACATTACTTCATAAAAGGCTCTGACATCACGTACGCCACATGAGTCAACAAAAAATCTCTGTGAGTGTGTATGTACGTATGTACGTGATAAATAAGAATTCAGACTAAATACAAATAAAAGAAATATAGAACCTTCACTAAAATATAAAGAATATGGATCTGAGAGATGATGAAGGTAGAATTTTCCAGCAGCTTTATTCAGAGAAGCAAAGTCCAGGAATAGCAAAATCAAGTATAGAGTCAGGATAGGAGAGAGTGTCTCCAGCACTGAACCACCACCTAAGTGACAGCCAGGCAATCCTGAATCCTAACGTCCATTTACAGTGACCTTAAATGCAGTATCAATACACAAAGTCATGGTATACACAGACAGACAGATGGTTCAAACAGGAAGACGCAGTGATACAGTAAATATATGTCATGCATTGATCAGGCAGGGAACAATAGATCAAGAGAAGTTTACATCTAGGTGTGATCTCCTCAGGCCAGTCACAGCCAACATCATTACAGACAGTGACAGCTGTTCTGTTGTAGGCTAGTTCAAATATTAACAAACTATAGTTTTACAGTTCAGATCTTACCGTGTGTAGCATATTAATATAAAACAAAATACTACATTGTTTAAACAAAAACGTATTTATCAGTCCCTCATTTTTTAAATATATGTTGTATTTTGTTATTTCAATTTGCAGGCATAATCAGTACGCAATCTGAGTTCTGGAAAAGTTCGGTGGGAGTGGAGCACGTCTTTTCGTGCTTTTAGTTATTTCAATCTGATTTCTGGAATAGTTCGGTGGTGGTTGTGGAGCTCGTCTGCTCTTTGTGCTTTTTGGCCTATTTAGTGAAGTGATAGAAGAGATGATGGAACATGAATCAAAACAGGAATCATAATTAGAACAACTGTCCGTTGAGATTCCAATAATGTCTTGGTTACTAGAGCCACCCTCGGAACATAAGGATAGTTCCGCGCTGTCTGCTCCAGGTTCCGTGAGACTGGGTTGGGTGACGCGTGGGCTTACGTCCTCCGCAGGGGTTGTCTCTGTGACTTCGGTGATAGCGGATGCGATGACAGTGG
This sequence comes from Nannobrachium achirus, assembly GCF_963921795.1. Lineage (NCBI taxonomy): Eukaryota > Metazoa > Chordata > Actinopteri > Myctophiformes > Myctophidae > Nannobrachium > Nannobrachium achirus. The sequence goes on along the minus strand of NC_137819.1, from coordinate 7,245,449 downwards.
TTTCAGGAACCGATTTACCGGTAGGTAGGTTCTCGCTCCTTGCTGGCCCGGTCACGGAAATGATGTGCACTGCTGCTACAATCGCCTCCTTCGCGGGACGTATCACCGCTGCGTTGACTTGCTTTACCGAGTCCTCCTCAGCGGAATGCGTTACGGCAGCTGGCTCTGGCGTAGCGATACAAGTTAAAACAGCTTTGGTGCGCCCTCAGCGTCGACGTGATAACTTTGAGTGTAGCCTTGGGCAAGTTTGAACAGTGTGCTCTGAAGATGCACAGTAGAAACAGAGCCTGTCTACTCTGCGACGTTCACACTCATCTGCATTCAAACGGCCCCGCACTTGACGCGGGATGGGAACAGCGATGTCTCTTGAAAAAGCAGGCCGGTCACAATCAATGATGGCTGGGGTCCGAGTCCGTCCCGTTAATCGGCCTTTCAAAATGTTCTTAGAGGCGGTTGGCCTCTCCAGTTCAGCTCGTAACTGGAATATTTCTGCTTCAAGTAAAGCGATCCTTTGAAGCAGGGCTTGATTCTTTCCGGTTAAAATAACAGGAACCATCCTCTGGCAGTTACTGTATATACTCCAAACTATAGCTCAAGAAACAACTACACTACATCACCTTCAAATGTCCATTCTCCTCTCGTTTCTCAGCTCTGGTTCGTTTGAAACGTCAATTGGCAAGTGTACTCTGACAGCTTAATCTAATGTATTGTTTCCTGCTCGATAGGACCATTGATAAATAAGAAATTCAGACTAAATACAAATAAAAGAAATATAGAACCTTCACTAAAATATAAAAGAATATGGATCCGAGAGATGATGAAGGTAGAAGTTTCCAGCAGCTTTATTCAGAGAAGCAAAGCATAGTCCAGGAATAGCAAAATCAAGTATAGAGTCAGGATAGGAGAGAGTGTCTCCAGCACTGAAGTGACAGCCAGGCAATCCTGAATACTAACGTCCATCTACAGTGACCTTAAATGCAGTATCAATACACAAAGTCATGGTATACACAGACAGACAGATGGTTCAAACAGGAAGACGCAGTGATACAGTAAATATATGTCATGCATTGATCAGGCAGGGAACAATAGATCAAGAGAAGTTTACATCTAGGTGTGATCTCCTCAGGCCAGTCACAGCCAACATCATTACAGACAGTGAAAATTCAGACTAAATATACAAAAAGAAATATAGAACCTTTACTAAAATATAAAAGAATATGGAATCCGAGAGATGATGAAGGTAGAAGTTTCCAGCGTTTATTCAGGCAGGCATAACAGCATAGTCCAGGAATAGCAAAATCTAAAAAAGTATTGAGTCAGGATAGGAGAGAGTGTCTCCAGCACTGAACCACCACCTAAGTGACAGCCAGGCAATCCTGAATACTAACGGCCATCTACAGTGACCTTAAATACAGTATCAATACACAAAGTCATGGTATACACAGACAGACAGCGAAGTGATATACGTGACACTCCTTGATCAAAGTCAGAAAGAGATACAATAGATTAAGAGAAGTTTACATCAAAGTACTGATTGATCAGCATGTAGTCTAGGTGTGATCTCCTCAGGCCACAGTCACAGCAGGTTGCAATCAACATCTTAGAGAGTCAGACAGAGTGACAGATGGTCGGTAGGCTAGTTCAGATATTAGCAAACTATAGTTTTACAGTTCAAATCATACCGTGTGTAGCATATTAATATGAAACAAAATACATACATTGTTTAAACAAAAAACCTATTTATCAGTACGTATGTACGTATGTATGTAATCCGCTTATCTCGAGAACCGTTCGTCCCACCGGCTTCAAATTCGGCACGCGCGTTTCCCGCCACAGCAGGTAGTGTAGTGCCCGGCCTCGACCCGACCTGATACACGATTTTCCGGAACGGAAAGGTTCGAATTCTCCGTTTGCGGAGCTGATGTCTGAAATCAGGGTTCTCCGTAACCGGCACTGTGTCTGAAGATATCTCCATATATGTGCATAAATGGACACAGGCAAACAGATGGTCAAAACGGGTCCTATGAAAACAGGTTTAATGGGGTTTGCATTAAAGGGCGGGACATTCATCCCCTATTTACATCGTTCCCGAGTTGGCCAAGCTGCGGGCGGCCGAGCTTCTAGTCAATATTAACCGATTTAGTGCCATTCCCGAGAATACTCGTGAAAAGTACTCGAGTAGCCTGAGTGCCGATCCCGAGTATACTCGCGAAAAGTAATATATTACTGTAACGGCGGTTATCCTACCGGGTACAATGGCGGAAGGTTCCGAGCCGATCTCCGTCACTGATTTCTCATCATCACGGATCCACGAGCACAAAATAGTAATCCCATAACATTGAGGCAGACGGGGAATCTCATCTTTAATGTCCATTATCTCAAAACAACATTTTCAAGTGGGAGGATGGCAATAGATGATCGCTAATAAAACACATGTTGAAAAGATCAGTTCCGCCATTACACAACACCACGTGGACGATGAGCGTCATGACGTCATGACGCGATGACGTCAGACCGGAAGTGTTAACGATATGGACTTCTGGCCTTCAAAATAAGAGACAGGCCGTTAATGGAGCCAATGAGAGGGACTCTGGACATTTTAATCCGTTAATTTCTGGGGCACAGAATGGATTAATGATGCCCTGTTAGAGAGATAGATCCCTGTGATGCCAGGGGGAACACATCCCTTTTATGCCCATATGGAGATATGGAGATCCCGTTGATGCCAGGGGAACAAATCCCTTTTATGCTCATATATGGAGATCCCTGATGTCCACATCCCTGATGTCCACATCACTGTGGCCCTGAGGCGTCTTACTAGTTATTAAACAGCCCTACACTGTAGAATAAGTCTTCAGTTGTTAGGAGAAGTCAAGAAGAATTCACACTGTGAATGTGTGTCATCTACTGACAGTCAAAAGGTTCTCAGAGTTGTATTGTGTCATAATAATGTACCACTGGCTGTACCTGAAGGTGATGGCGAAGGAGTCTGTCTCTCCCTCTGTCTGTCTGATGAGGAAAGCTCCATCTCTGGGGATTTTCATTAAGAATAGCTCCGCCTGGTCTCTGCTCAGGTTACTGTAGAACCAACTGTAAAACGCAGGTCTAATATCAGAGTCTGTATGCAATGCATGTGTGGAAGATTCCAGAGATGTATTGTCACAATGGAACAAGCACTGTGAAAATATTGACACCAGAATACACGATAAAAACCATAAGACATAAATAACAGCCCTAAAAACATTCTAAAATAATAATAATAAATATAGCTAGAAGCAGCGATAAAGTGGCCAAGCCAGAAACAGTAGGAAAGGAAATATGCTGCCAGGCCCGGATTTATATGACATGAGGCCCCTGGGCAAGGGGAAATAAAGAGGCCCTCGTGCGCGCGCAAAAATTCCACCTCCGGTCCACCTGACCACACCGTGACCTCACCTTCGGACCGGCCCGTGCATAATCTGACTGTGTATCCTCATTGGCTCATTGGAAGGGTCTAAAGCGGATACAGAATTGGAGTTTGCGTGCATGTGTGTAGCCTATGTGTGTGGAAAGTACCGGATACATAGAGTGGGGGGCTTTAGACTGCACTAAGCTTTCAGAGCAGCTACATGCAGTGCGGCCAGCAGAGCAGAAGCTCTCAATAATAAAATAAAATGTACTGTAACGCCTCCCTCTCCATAGACTTCCATGTAATTCATAGTGCACGGATCATGCACGCCCATGCCTAGATCATGCACGCCCATGCCTAGATCAAGCTGTGAACAGTGTCCACACTGTTCACAGCTTTCAAACAAAAAAATCCGAATGGAAATCCGTTCAGGCATTCA